>NC_090742.1:90464620-90477120 GCF_036898095.1 Palaemon carinicauda | reverse complement strand
TGTCCGCAGTTATGGTAATACCACTCCAGATTCCTGTCTGCTGCAAAAAAAGTGTCAAATGATTGTCAGTGGCCCAAGAACTCATAAGTAGGCTATCACTTGTGGTGGTGGCCTCCCCTGTCACTAATCTTTTCTTTATAGATTATGCAGTTATAGGGGTGTTATTCTTTGTAGACACTAGTGCTTGCCAATCTCCTCTACTAACACAACTTGCCAGGACACAAAGTAGTCTATCTAAATCTGCCAACATACGTCTAGTATCTGTCAACGGATCTGTGATCACCACCCATGATTACGAGAACCTCATATTTTCATTTTGGAGCATCAAATATCACTGGAAGATTCTTGTTGCTGACGTCACGTTCCTACTCCTAGACATGGATTTCCTCTCTCATTACCAACTCCTGGTTGATGTTGCTCACCGACGTCTAACCAGCGTCACTCTCTACATAAGCGTACCCACCGATGCCTACGGCCACCTCCTCCCATCGTACCTAGAAGTTTACCATCAAGAACTTCATCAAATACCCACAGTTCCTACCAAACGCGATATTTATAACCATATCCAGTATTCGCCAGATTTAGGCCCCTACCACAGAATCTTGCAGCAGCCGCTAAATAACTTTCACTGTAATGGAAGAAATGGGCCTTTGTTGAAAGGCCTCAACCACATAGTCGTCAGCCGTACATATGATTCTAAGGAAAGAAGGCTCTCTGCATCCGTGTGGGGAATACAGGCGCCTGAACATGCAGACAGAACCATACCACTATCTCCTTCCAAACATCGCCATGACCTCTTACTTGTAAATAGGGAAGGTTTTCTTAATGCTCGACCTCCTGAAGGGGTATTATCAGGTGCCCATGAACTAAGAAGACATTCTCAGACCACCAGTATCCGACACTCTTTGGTATATACACCTTCAATTACTCCTGTTTTTGGCCTTCGTATTGCTGGGGCCAATTTTCAACATCTCATGGACAGCATCTTAGAGGACCTTCCATCTGTGTATGTTACGTGAATTATATACTTGTTTTCTCTCCCTCTAAAAGAGGAACACCTTTGTCACCTACGCATTGTGCCTAACCATCTACAATAGAACAGTCTTGTAATCTTTGGCTATGATTTCCTACTGGAATTTGCTCTGTCACCAGTTTCATTATTCAATTGTCGTTCGTAAGAGCCTAATCAGAAGTGTGGTTTTATCGTTTGCCACTCATCAAAATCAAAATATAATAATAATAATAATAATAATAATAATAATAATAATAATAATAATAATAATAATAATAATAACTTATTATTATCATGATTATTATTATCTACATTTTTATTACTAGTTGTAGTAGCACTAGTAATAGTAGAAGTTTTACTAATGTTATACACACATTCTAAACACAAAACCAGAGTGATGTGAATAGTCTTGGCGCACAAAATCTGATGCTTGACGTAGAACAAGTTAAAATTCTTCACTTGAGGAGGATGAAACTCACCGGATTGAACAGTGATTTATTTAGCTTTCATGACGAATTTCAAATACTGCATATTATATATACTGTGCGCTTCAAACATCTCTTTTCTGTAACAGGTACTTGATCACGAAGCATTGACAAATAAAATAAACCAAACTCATCCAACTACGTTCATGATTTGTAAAAAACAATTTATTGGAATATTGCGAAGGGTGAAATTTCTATTAATTTTTCTAAATAAAGAAAAAAAAACTAAAACGAGCTTAAAACAATAGCATGTCTAAAAGTAAAAACAGAATAGTGAAAGAAAATATTTCATGGAATTTTTGTATGCAAAGTTTCATTTTCTGTTGACATTGCTTCATCGCCAGCAAAAAATGAAACGGAGGAAAAAGTCCAGATTCCATTGTGTCCTTATGACAAGGGAGCAGCCGAGTTTATTAGCAGTTCTCCTCTACCAAATATTATTTACGTAGAAACATTATTTTTCCATTTTCGAGTCTTACTCGTTTAGGGGTAATATATATATATATATATATATATATATATATATATATATATATATATATATATATATATATATATATATATATTAGTGACCTCGACCCTCAAAAATGACGGCTAAACATTTAGATTGTAGATAGATATAGACACACATATTGAATCCTCCTTACTCGATGAACGGGGAGAGCTGAAGGAAATCCAAATATATATATATATATATATATATATATATATATATATATATATATATATATATATATATATATATATATATATATATATATATATATATATATATATATATATTTATATATATATATATATATATATATATATATATATATATATACATATATATATATATATATATATATATATATATATATATATATATATATATATATATATATATAGATAGATAGATAGATAGATATTCATATTATCCGGTTACGCTGAGATATATATATATATATTCAAATAAGCCATATATATTTTCGATATATTAACGTCTGGATTCTCTTAACGACCTCGGGATCAGAGCCCCAGGCGAAATCACACAAAGACAAGAGCTTGGCTCCGGCCGGGAATCGAACCCTGGTCGGCAAGCTTATATAGACAGTGACTAACCCATTCGGTCACTGTCTATATAAGCTTGCCGACCAGGGTTCGATTCCCGGCCGGAGCCAAGCTCTTGTCTTTGTGTGATTTCGCCTGGGGCTCTGATCCCGAGGTCGTTAAGAGAATCCAGACATTAATATATCAAAAATATATATGGCTTATTTGAATATGAAAAACACGTAAAAATGTGCAAAATTTATCATATATATATATATATATATATATATATATATATATATATATATATATATATATATATATATATATATATATAAGTAGTATGGAGAGAGGAGCAATTACTCAGGGATAAACATATTGGAGTAGGGAGACGCGTTCTGTCTTTCATCCATTTATTAGCGCCGACGTTTCGTATCAGCTTGAAACATTTTCCAGGCTGAAACGATTACAAATCAATTGCGTATAAGTTAAAAGATACACACAACGTTTACCAACACCAAAATTAAAAACCTTTTCAATAAATTAAGAATAAAAACAGAGTAAAAACAGAAACACGGAATAACAGTGAAAGGGCTAAGGCGAATACAGAGAAACAAATTAATTAAAAATAATAATAATAATAATAATAATAATAATAATAATAATAATAATAATAATAATAGTAGGAAAATATAATAATAATAATAATAATAATAATAATAATAATAATAATAATAATAATAGAACGAACAAGACACCTACCCATAGCGGTAGCGTAAGGAGAACTGACACGAAAAATTGTTATGGAAGGGAGTGAAAACAAAACAACAGGTAATTAGGCAATAAGCAATTGGCTGGAAGACGACTGGTGGTTAAGAGAAGGTACAGTTAGCTTAATCATTATTGATTCAAGGGTGGTTAGCTCCTCTATATGTGGGGTTCTTCCTACAATATTAAAATGACTGGTATCTATGTGTGCTTTGCAAGTTTTACTGTGATTTCTTATGTTAGATCGTTCTGGATTTGATAGTCGACAACCCGTTCTATAACTAATTCCTTGATGAGAGGAAATTCGGACTTTTAGCAGCCTCCTGGTGCAACCGATGTAAGTGCCAAGATCACATCTGGGACAATTATACTTATAAACGACACCGGAGGCAAACAGGAGACTGATCTTATCCTTGACTTGGAAGAGTGAGCCGATAGTTCGGGGGTTTATGGGAATCAGTTTCAAATTAAGGGCAAGCAATTGCTCAAAGAACAGGTTGATGCATTTTTAAAATTCATTGTTATGGAGAAAGGGAATCTAGCAAACATACGGAGCTTGGGAACACTATGGACTATTGGGGGTGGATTGAATTTCAGATTAAGTACCTTATTAAGGGATCTATGAAAAATTGCTGGAGGGAAATAATTATCCTCAAAGTAATCAGCAAGGAAAGTCACTTCAGTATGAAAGGTAGACCAGCTTCTATGGAGGAGAGTTGACACGGAATTCAGTTTAAAGTTAAAAAAAAACATGAGCTATAAAAATTGGTCCCCAGGCCAGTAAAGGTGCTCCTTTTATGAATACCAGCATGAAAGTCAGACTCGTCCTTGGATATCCTCACATCAAGGAACGGAAGTGAATTCTGTGTCTATGTTTCAACCGTAAATCTAATGTTATGGTGTTGGTTGTTTAAATACTCAAGAAAGGTATCAGCATGGTAGTTGCATCTGAACAAGGCGAAAGTGTCATCTATGTAGCTTCTATAAAAGAGTGGGCGGAAATTAGGTGGGCATACATCTAAAGCTCGCTCCTCCAGGGAGCACATAAATATGTTGGCAAAAGTAGGACCCAGAGGGCTTCCCATGGCCATCCCCTCAGTCTGCTTAAAAACCGTATTATTAAAAACAAAGGGCGTATCCAGCACGGCTAATTCTAAAAGCAACTTGAATTGGGTTCTATTAAAATTGTTGAACAAGCAATCGTCAGTGGGAAATAGCCTGTCTAAAATGATGTTGATAGTCTCGACAACGGGAACATTTGTAAACAGAGATTCTATGTCAAAGCTTGCCATGTACAGATCTGAGTCCTGCGTGGTAATGTCATCTTTACCACGCAGGACTCAGATCTGTTGGTCCATTTTCAGCATTTGAAGCCTATATGTTCCGCTTTTAATAAACTTTTCAATAATTTTGGTAATTTTATAAAATCATAGTTTTTGTTCTGTTGATGTTTTCATTCCCAGAAAGTGAAATCTGAGAAAAATAAGGGGGAAAATCACGGCCACAATTGTATACTAAGAGCTGAATAAAAACTGAACTCTATGTGTAATAAGCTAGCATAATTTAGCAACTTCCTGTTTTCGTCGACATCTCTTTCAAATAACTTCCAAATTATAGAATTTTATTTCCATATTTTTTAGTACAATGAAAGAACTCACTTATGTAAATTACTTTTTACCACTTATTGTGTTATCTTACCTATTGATTCTCTTTTGATTTTGCATGTATATAGACGTTCCAAAATGTGACAAAACGTTATTTCATTAAATTCTCATGTTTCTAATGCGTCAAAAATCCAAATATTTCGGTGACACTCTTTGCCTCGTCTATTCTATGTTA
The DNA here is from genome assembly GCF_036898095.1 of Palaemon carinicauda. NCBI lineage: Eukaryota > Metazoa > Arthropoda > Malacostraca > Decapoda > Palaemonidae > Palaemon > Palaemon carinicauda. The sequence continues at coordinate 90,471,984 of NC_090742.1, read as the reverse complement.
TGCATCATTTACTCGACGATTATTCACTGTTCAGTACAGTAAAACGAAGAAATCGCTAAATGAAAATGCAAGGACACCAAATAAGTGCTATGGAGGAACCATTAAAGATTACCAATGAATATTTCTCCAGGACACGACACCGAAATTGAAAGAAGGATAAGTATGGGATGGACAGCTTCTGCAAAATAAAATGACACTATGAAACGTGAAATGCCATTTTCCCTAAAAGTAGAAGTATACAATGAGATAGTACTACCAGTATAACCTGGTGCATCATAAACTTGATGCCATACTAAAGCCATAGAATGCACAAAGTAGGTATGGCCCAGAGAGCTATATATACACACACATATATATATATATATATATATATATATATATATATATATATATATATATATATATTTATATATATATATATATATATATATATATATATATATATATATATATATATATATATTTATAAACTATATTTATATACATATATATATAGGTGTATATATACATACATACATACATATATATATATATATATATATATATATATATATATATATATGCATATATATATATACATATATATATATATATATATATATATATATATATATATATATATATATATATATATATATTCATACACAAACACACGTATAAATATATATATATATATATATATATATATATATATATATATATATATATATATATATATATATATATATATATTTTTGGGCTCAGGCCATGTCGTCCTGATGGAAGTTCCTATTAGGTAGCTTTCTAGGGTATATTTGACTACAGTGATATTCCCAGAGAATTTTACCGTAAGGTATCCAGAATTCTAACTCCTGGAGCGAATATCCCTAAATAATCTCACAGGGATGTCGCATAAAATCAGAGGACGTATTCTTGACACGTCACATAGCTATCTTCACCCCGAACAGTATTACCGCTTCGACGGGGATATAGTGACAAGAATCCGAAACGAGAATGAAAAGAGAGCAGCTCATAAGGCATCTCTCCTATTCCGTTTCCAGTGTATATCTGATGAAGGCGGTGGCGCCCTCTTTATTCCTTTTTCGTGTAGCTCAACTACTCGGTGTTTTCCCTGTGTTCTCTCGTTATTTTGGATTTAATTCAACATTTTGATGACTTCTCCGGCCTCTTCTGCCTCTAGGAAGTTGAGTATTATCTTTACTATGTATAAATGTAGGCTCTTGTCTTTTTGAATTAAATCAAAAGTGATTTTAACGTAAACAAGAGCTGTTGCCTACCGGAGGCATCCTGGATGCTATCGCTCGCTCTTACGGGTCAGTTAGCTAGCTAGAGCGACGTTCCCGGTTTGTTACGCTTTAGTAATTTTGCTATTTAGCTACTCTAGAAATGCTTATATTGTTCGGTCAGTGTTAGCTCGGTGAATTCGACACGGGTCGAGGTACCAATCCTGCCTTTTGCGAGGCTTTGTAGCCTAGACGTCTGGCACTAGTACTAGTACTAGTACTTCCGAGTGTTATGTTATTGAAGCTATAGGCAAATATTTTATACGTGTAAGATATTGTTGAATGTTTTTTCCAAGATTGTATACGAGAGAGTTTCGGTGATTTAGGTAATCGATTCTCATCTTACCTAGTCTAGTATTCTAGGTACAGTAGTATACTTTCGCACATCCCTGATTGTTCTTTTTCTCCTACGGAGAGTAAGTTCAATCCCTCTCTCCCTCTGTAAGCCTTCGACTTTATCCTAGTGGTTCTATCTGTATAATAATTCAGGTATAACTATTCTAGGATATATCTGTCCTGACCTGATAAGCAGAGTGACTGGTTTTTTGGGTTAGGGCAGAACATCAGAGTTTCTAGTCTGTGGTCTGCTTCTTCCTAGCATAGAGAAAGAGTCTCCTTTGCTAGGTTAGGGGCGGACACAGGAAGCTTTGCTTCCCTAGTCCATGTTGGAAGGATTCTGTAAGAGATGATCCCTTCCTCTAGTGGCCTAGCAGGCTGTCCTGTGTTGTTTTTCTCTGGCTGGAGAATGAGTTTTCTCTGTTGCCCGGCGAAATAACTTCACCTAACTTTGTTCTGGTTGGGAGGAGGTTAGTAAGTATTGCCAATCTTCCTCCCTAATAGACAACTCTTGGTTAGGATGAGCTTCCCTAACGGCTGAGTGTGTCTCCTGCTAGAACGAAATCTATAGGACCCTTATCCCTTCCCCACCTCTCTTTCTTTTATTTTCTTTTAGTCGTAGTCCTACTTCCGTACCTAGTATAGGTTAGGATGGAGGACAGGCTCAGCTCTCTGCCGGCCGGCACTACGTGTCGGCCGGCAGAGACCCTTTATTCTTTGCAGAGTGAACCCCAGACCTCCCTTGGTCTCCCTTCCATGTCCGTTGGTAGAGCCCGGCAGACTATGAATTCTTTGGAAGCCTGAATGTTACATTCTCCCCTTCCATAAATTCACTCTTTCTGGATGGAAGGTCGTATGGCATGCCGCACTATAACCTTACATCCATACTTTTTCTCTGGCTATTGTGTTCTCTGATTCTTGGCTACTGTCGGCGGCATGGTTTTATTACCTTTGCCGGCCGGCAGTGGAATCACAGCCCGAATTCGCTGACCAGTACGATTAGCGGCCGGTAGCCGGGTTTTAGTGTTTTCATCCGTCGGCTGGCAATGATTGCCAGCCGGCACACGGTCGTGAATCAGCGGGCTGCCGCCTATTTAGTTAAAGATAGTATATCTTTGATATATAATGGGGTAGTTGCCGGCCGGCACAATAACATGCGATGTACAGTAGTTGCTATATTCATAGTGTAGTACACACTGCATTAGTAGAAATTGCTGTACAGGGTTTGTGGTAACACTAATGTTCTTCATCATACTTAATGTTATCTTGTACAGCCTTTTGTTGAGACCGTACTTTATATAGAAAGTGAGTTCTTTCTGTATCCTTTCAATCCCGTATATTAAAACTACACCTTAAATTTCCGTTTAGGAAATTACATTAGGTATTCTAGTATAGAATTAACCTTAGTTTTAATATTTTAGGAGGTTACAGCAATTGACTGAACAGGAAATACAAGTATGTGTCTTTCCTTCTTTCTTTTATAGCTTTTCTATATAAGCTAAATGTCTCAATATAAATGAAAAGCCTTCACTTGATACTTATGGATTTTTCTTCTCTTTACTGGAGGACCATCCGAAGTGCGGGAGTGTTTTCTGTAAAGTCCGCAGTAAGAACTTCTGTGGACATCATTATTGCAGGAGGCACACAGCATGCACAGCCTCCAGAGGTGTTCTCAGCTATTGGGACGCTCAGGTTTGTACAGTTTGTTCTAACCTGATTACCGAGGCTTTTGACGACCCTAAGTCAACGGAGTCAAGGGATGCTGCCAGGGAAACGTTACGATCCTGGGTGAGGGGTTTTCAGAAAAACACCTCAGGTCCCTACCTTCCAAATGAGAAGATGAGGGCCTACCTTTTCCCTAAAGCATCGGCTGATGTAATCATCCCCAGTCTCAGGTGGAGATACCAATTGCCCTGAATCCGGTAGATTCTGAAGTCTCAGCCGCCCTTCAAGACATCCAAGTGGACGATTGGATGTCGGAGGTGTAGGATTCTACTAAGAAGGACCTTCTAGGAGAAGGTCAGGAGGAGGAGCTGTTTCAGACTCCTCAAGTAGAAGAGCAAGAAATCGACGAAGTGTCGGTTACGTCGGTTCCGGACCCAGAACCGGTTCCTCCTACATCGTCTGCTATACCAGATGAACTGGGAAGGACTCTTTCTTCCAATTGTTGAGATGATCCAACAAATTCAAAGGAAGAATGATGAGAAGGAAGCTGCAATTAAACTGGTGTTACGTAGACTTGCAGCATCACGTGGGCCCCAGAAGCGGCTCACCGTGAAGGATCTTCCCTTGTGCTCGAATAGCAATCCTTGGAGGTATGCCGAACACATGCCAATGACAACCGGGGAGATCGTGATCTCAGAAAAGTTGGGACCAATTCCCCTGGAAGAAGTGGAATTTTGGCCCAACAAAGATTTTTATCCGGACTGCTATGCCCGTCTTAGGAAGGAGCCAGCCTTAAAGGAGGAGACGGAGCCGGAGGTCATAGCTTTTTACCATAGTAAAGCTCAGACGTTACTATCGAGCTCGATGAAAGCTTCCCTCCTTTGTGGCCTCTCCTACCAGAGCCTTTCCCTTCTTGGAAAAGGGATATAAGGCTGCCTTAAATGCGGTGGAGGCAGGGAAACCATGCCCCTCCTTGGAGGAGTGCAAGCCATTATTTCTGACCTTGCCCTTGGACCAAGAAGATTGGAATGACGTACACCTTACCTTCTCAGTCGGGAAACTAAAAGCTGATATTGCTGAACGCCAGTTCGGTGAGGCGCTTCCAAAACTGTCGGAGGCTCTCTTGCTTAGAGAGCAAGAGACAAAGGAAAGACTTGCGGCATCGATGTCGTTGCAAACAACATTGGAAATGATGGCAAGTGACCCCAAGAACCAGGACATGTTCATGGTTGTTGCCAAAACCCATCTGACCACAGTTACGAAGGATTTCTATAGCTTTATTAAAGCTAGGAGAGCCTGTAGAGAGTTCGTGTTCGCCTCGGTTGCGGTGAGGCACGAGCCGAGGAGACTAATCTCCTCTCGTATTTGGGGTAAAGACCTCTTTCCCAATGAAGTGGTTAAAGAGGTAGTAGACAAAAGGCCTAGGCCATCCTCTTGGCCGGCTAAACCCTACCGACACCAACATCAACAACAACTTCCTGTGACCGCGGTGCTTCAGACGGTGGCACAACCGCCAACCACGTACCAGCTGGTACCTCAACAAACGGCGACACTGTCGCCAGTTCTTAACCCAGCCTCCGAAAGGCAGACTTCTTCCTTTCGTTCGAGAGCCAGAGGAACAGCCAGAGTTTCTTCTAGACGCCCTTCAAGAGGAAGGGGATCCAGGGGAGGACTCGGTCAAGGAGGCAAGGCCTCAGGTCCACAACAGCAGAAGTAGATACTTCCAGTAGGAGGGAGATTACAGCTTTTTAGGGATCGCTGGACCTTTGATCCCTGGGCCCACAGCCTAAATAAGAATGGACTAGGTTGGAGCTGGAGCAGTCCTCCACCTCCATTTCCTCTATTCTTCCAACACTCAACCCCCGCTCTGGAAGAATATGTCCGAGAGTTCTTAGTCAAAAGAGTAATCCGGAAGTCTAAGTCCATCAAATTCCAAGGAAGGCTGTTTTGTGTTCCAAAGGAGGACCAAGAAAAACTCAGAGCCATTCTGGGCATATGCTGTGTCTATAGACTTGTTGGCGCTTATTGGCACATTCCAATTATTCGTCACCTCTCCCCCTACCTAGGTTTCAAGTTACTTTGATAACTTTACGCCTTCAGAACCATGCCTTTCGGGCTAAACATAGCCGCAAGGTTTTTCACGAAGCTCGCGAACGCAGCCGTCCATCAGTTACGCCTAAAAGGGGTCCAAGTAGTAGCCTACTCGGACGACTGGCTGGTGTGGGCAGCATCCAGGACAGTATGCATGCAAGCTTCTAAGATAGTGATCCAGTTCCTGGAAAATCTGGGATTCAAGATCAACATCAAAAAGTCTCGTCTTTCTCCAGCTTAAAAATTTTGGTGGTTGGGAATCCACTGGAATTTGGAGTCACATCGGCTTTCCATTCCTAGTAAGAAGAGGAAAGAAATAGCAGGATCTGTCAAAAGACTATTGAAATCCAAACGGATATCAAGACGCGAACAGAGAGAGTGCAGGGCTCTCTACAGTTTGCTTCGATAACAGATCCAGTGCTAAGAGCACAGCTTAAGGATGCAACAGGAGGCTGGAGAAAATATGCATCAAACGCGAAGAAATGGCACCTGTCAGCAGTTCACATTCAAGAGTTCCGCAGTGTGACAGCTGACGCTCTATCTAGGTTTACACCTATAGAGTCAGAATGGTCCCTTGACGCAGAATCGTTCTCGGCACCTGTCAGCAGTTCACATTCAAGAGTTCCGCAGTGTGACAGCTGACGCTCTATCTAGGTTTACACCTATAGAGTCAGAATGGTCCCTTGACGCAGAATCGTTCTCCTTCATCTCGAGTCAAGTCCCAGAGCTGCAGATAGGCCTCTTTGCGATGAAAGACAACAAGAAAATAGTTTGTTACGTGTCCCCTTATGAGGATCCGTTAGCGGAGGCAGTGGAGGCTATGTCCCTAGGCTGGATCAGATGGTCCTGTATCTATCTGTTCCCTCCGCACACCTCCTTTTGAAGGTCCTCGATATGCTTAGATCCTTCAAAGGGAAAGCTGCAATAGTGGCCCACAAGTGGCCAAATAGCGTGTGGTTCCCTCTGGCATTGGAACTACGATTAAAATTCGTTCCGCTACCGGATCCATCCCTGTCTCAACGAGTACAGAAGTCGACTGTCTTCGCTCCATCACAGAAAACACGGAACCTACATCTCATGATTTTCTCTCCTTAATGATGAGAAAAAGATTCGGTGTTTAAAAGACGGTTTAGACTTTTGGAGGAAACCAGAAAACATTATGAGGCTTCAGGGAAGAAATAGCTATCCTTTGTCAAGGTGAAGAAACTGAAAGAAATCCCGACAGATTCCTATTTATCATTCTTCATTCTCCTTCAAGAGCAAGGTTTAGCAGCCTACACAATTCTATTGTTCAAGCCTGCCTTGACAAATCAGATATCATATGCCTTACAGGTCTACCTTTCTAACGACATTCTTAATGAACTAGCCCTTCAGTGCTTCCAAAGACCATTTGCTTGGTCATTAGATATGATTCCTCATTGTGTATAAATAATGAACATTTAGGGATGGGCTCTCTCTACAGAGCAACATTTCTTACTAGGAACAAGCTACCCACCAACGGGTGGGGTCCCTAGAGAATCTGCCCTCTGGAGGAAGATGCATCTCTATGTCCAGTGGAGTGCCTAAAGGTCTATCTTCATAGAACTTCAGACTTTATGGGAGGACGGCTGTCCAGAAGAGAGACCCTGAGTTCAAAGTTATCTATAACTAAGGGCGAAATTCATCCGTGTTATTCCCAAAACGGATCCAGACAGTACACCCGTTAGTCATGATCCGAGGAAAGTTGCCTTCTCCATAAAATTTCTTTAATTATATGGACTTTGAACATCCTTGTTTGCACACCGGCTGGTAGTCATCCAAGGCGTTCTTTATGCACTATGCAAAGCAAGTGGAGCAACTTATGAGATCTGTGGTAACAGCAGGTAGAATTCTTTAACCTTCTGTTTTAAGTCTGCGTGGAACATTGTAATTAATTTGGGACGATTAATTAAGAGGGTGCGCGTGTAGTCACTGTATGTTACTACACGCTGAGCGATAGGCCACGAAAGT
>NC_090742.1:90437120-90447120 GCF_036898095.1 Palaemon carinicauda | reverse complement strand
TACTGATACGTCATAGCAGGGAACTGCCACCTTGAAGGGCCTCCCTGGGAGTTATACATACTGAGTCACAGCCAGCATTGGTCGACATTATCCCATCTTATCTACTTAGCCTTAGTGTTTGGATTCACGGCACTGGTTGAGTGAACTTGCACCCTGTGTCTACACTTTGCTGGTCCCTTAAATCGATACTTACTCTGTTCTAATATTGACAGGTAGACCTTCCTTTCCTGATCCCTTACCCTTCTTCTATGTATTATCTTAATCTGTGGCAAAGTGGCAGCTGGTTGGGAAAATTCGTTCTCTGTGTCAACTTACTGTAGATACCTTGGAACGACTCCAATTGTTTTTAATACTTCAGTTAGGCCTGTTCTGCAGCCTTACTATTTTCTATGGCTACCTTCCTTTTCTCCATTCCCCACACCCAATGTTAGGCTTGGTCTTCTTGCTGTGGAACTCATTGCCTTTGCCTAGTCCAGTTTTATCTGGCATCTGAGGAATCCTCAGTCGCTATATAGACGGACGGGACAACCTGTGAGAATATTAGTCAAGCTTCGGGTAGGCAAGTGAATAATCCTAACCTGGGTTAGTTCTCTCTGCCACCTCAGTGGACACCTATGGGTCTTATTATTATTATTATTATTATTACTAGCCAAGCTACAACCCTAGTTGGAAAAACATGATGCTAAAAGTGCATGGACTCCAATAGGGAAAAATAGCCCAGTGAGGAAAGGTAATAAGGAAGTAAATAAATGATGAGAAAAAATTAACAATAAATCATTCTAAAAACAGTCACAACGTCAAAATAGATATGTCATATATAATCTATTAACAACGTCAAAAACAGATATGTCATATATAAACTATAAAAAGACTCATGTCAGCCTGGACAACGTAAAAACATTTGCTCCAACTTTGAGCTTATGAAGTTCTACTGATTCAACTACCCGATTAGGAAGATCATTCCACGACTTGGTAACAGCTGGAATAAAACTTCTAGAATACTGTGTAGTATTGACCCTCATGAGGGAAAAGGCCTGGCTATTATAATTAACTGCCTACCTAGTATTATAAACAGGATAGAATTGTCCAGGGAGATCTGAATGTAAAGGATGGTTAGTTATGAAAAATCTTTTGCAACATGCATAATGAACTAATTGAAGGACAGTGCCAAAGATTAATATCTAGAACAGGTGTAAGAAATTTAATAGACTGTAAGTTTCTGTCCAACAAATTAAGATGAGAATCAGCAGCTGAAGACCAGGCAGGAGAACAATACTCAAAACAAGGTAGAATGAAAGATATTAAAACAATTCTTCAGAAAAGATTGATCACCGAAAATCTTGATAAACTTTCTCAATAAGCCAATTTTATTGTGTAATTGAAGAAGACACAGACCTAATGTGTTTCTCAAAAGTAAATTTGCTGTCGAGAATCACACCTAAAGTTTTAAAAGTCATACAAATTTAAAGAACCATTATCAATACTGAGATCCGGATGTTGAGGAGCCACCATCCTTGAACTACTTACAATCGTACTTTGAGTTTTGTTAGGATTCAGTTTCATGCCCCATAATTGGCACCATGCACTAATTTTAGCTAAATCTCCATTACGGGATTCACCAACCCCAGATCTACATTCAGGGGATGGAATTGATGTAAAGAGAGTAGCATCCTCTGCATATGCAACAAGCTTGTTTTATAGGCAAAACCACATGTATATATTATGAAAAGTATTGGACCAAGAACACTACCCTTAGGAACACCGGATATCACATCCCTATACTCACTATAGTGCCGATCAACAACTCTTAGAGGTCTATTACTTATAAAAATTAATAATAATGCTAAGAAATGACCCACCCTCTCCCAACTGTTTGAGTTTGAAAACAAGGGCCTCATGATTAACACGGCCAAAGGCAGCACTAAAATCAAGGCCAATCATACGAACTACCTGACCACAATCAAGAGATTTCTGTACAGCATTGGAGATTGTAAAAAGAGCATTGCATGCTCCAAGGCCTTAACGAAAACCAAATTGCAAACTAGGGAATAGATGATAATAATGATAATAATAGAGGAATCCAAACCTGTTTCACTGGCACTCGCTTATGACTCCGATAGTTGCCAAAATGTCCATCACATGTTCACATTTGGAAAACTGGATAGGGATATCAGAGGCAAACAGTTTAATAAGAGACTTACCATAATTCCCAAATTCCTACTAAAGGCGGAATAGGAGGCCAAAGAATGACTGGCCGCTTCTTTGTTGCATCGGTCTTATCTTCAGAATGGGATTAGGAACTACTCGAAGTCTGACCTCTTGTCACATCTGGCAAAAGCCCTTTTCGCTACCTTCCATAGGGATATGCATGCATTCTTTTTAGCCAGGAGAGCCTGCCGAGAGCACTTCCTAGGAGCGGCAACTATTAGTCATGAGCCTAAAAAGTTGATTGACTTGAACATCTGGGACAAAGATCTGTTTCCCCAAAAGGTAGTTAAAGAAGTCATGGACAGGCTGCTCAAGAGAACAAGAGCCTGATGCCGAAATGCGGTGTGTATTCTAAGAGGAAATTCACCCCCGGAGAAGGACCTCAACCTAAAGGCAAGAAGCCTAGGAGACCCTTTAATGGCAAGAAAACCTTCATTGACGTAACAGCCACAGGTGCCACTATTCCCCAGATAGCGTACACAGTTTCCAAGCATTACATGAGACAGTCACCAGCATTCAATCCCGTCTACGAATGGACCTCTACAACATTTCACCCTATCAGAGCAAAAATACAACGGGAAGCGGAGAGTCTAGAAGAGGTGGACAATACAGGGGCTGAGGCAATAAAGGCAGGTCACATAAAGGAGCAGGTCCTTCAAAACACCGAGGAGCTTCCGGTTGGGCGAAGCTCTATCACTTCAAGGATCAATGTGCATTCGGTCCTTGGGCAAAATTCATAGTCTCTAGGCTGGAAACGGAGACAAAAGCCACCACAGCTCTAGAGTTCTTCAAATCCACAGCCCCATCCTTGGAGGAATATGTGCAGGATTTTCTCCAGAGGGGCGCTATTCATTTCACTGAATCTATGAACTTTCAAGGACTGCTATTTTGCCTGCCAAAGAAAGAATCAAACACTCTTTGAACTATTCTGAGCTTGGCCCCTCTAAACAAATTCATTTAGGACGAAAAAATCCAGATGTTAACTATCTCGCAAATATGAATCCTACTTCCCCATGGGGCCTACATCGTCTTCAGAGATCTTACTGACACTTATTGGCATTTTTTGATAGGTCGTCACTTCTCCCCCTACCTTGGTTTCAGACTGGCGAAAAAGACCTTCATATTAAAAGCTATGCCCTTCGGACTCAGCATGGCTCCAAGGATTTTCACGAAACAGGTCGAGTCCATTGCTCAACAACTCAGGAACAAAGGTCTTCAAGTGAAGGTATACCTCGACAACTGGTTAGTCTAGGCTACAAAAAGTTAGAATGTCCTCAACCAGCTCAGGAAGATGTGAAATTTCTACAATCCTTGGGCTTCAAAATCAATCTTGAGAAGTTCAGGCAATCTCCAACTCAAGAATCCTGGTGGCTAGGCCTGCACTGGAACCTGAAGTCACATATCCTTTCTCTATCTCTGGTCAAGAAGAAGGAAATAGCAAGTTCAGTTTGGTGTTTACTTCAGTCAAAGATAATCAACAGACGCCATCAGGAAAGTCCTGAGTCCCTGCAATTTGTAGCGGTTACAAACCTAATTCTGGAAGCAATACTCAAGGATGCCAAGAGATTATCGACACACATCCCTCTTCACTTTCCACTTCTATCAGTGACAATCCACACAGATACCTCAAAACAGGGTTGGGATGGTCATACCCCCACCAGGAAGATACACGGTCACTTGTCAGTCGCATTTTAACAATTCCATATCGACATTCTGGAAGCTATTGCAGGGTTTCTTTCTCTGAAGAGATTGAGCTCAAAGAAGAAATCACATATCAAGCTAGTTCTCGACAGCAAGACGATAGTCAACTACATCAACCGACAGAATTCCAGATCTCCACAGATCAATCAAGTAATATTGGCCTTTCTCACTTTGTCAAAGTTTAGAAATTGGTATCTCTCTGCAGTTCACTTAAAAGGGGTTCACAATGTGACGGCGGACGCCCTGGCAAGATTCAAGCCTCTGGCAATAGAATGGTCCCTGGACGAAAAATCATTGTTTTGTTCTGAAGAAAGTCTCAGAACTGCAAATAAATCTCATTGCACTGAGCTTCAACAGGTGCTTCTTCGGTATATAGCACCAAATTTAGATCTGGAAGCAGTGGGAATAGATGTGATGTCACTGGATTGTAGCCAGTGGACTCGCATATACTTTTTTTCCACCGTTCAGTTTTCTGAAAGTCCTGGAAAAGCTACGGACCTTCAAGGGGACAGCAGCATTAGTGGGCCAAATTGGTCCAAGAGCAATTGTTACCTTCTTGTTCTGGTACTCAAGCCTCACCAGATTCCTCTGCCGACACCAATGCAGGATGTTCTACTGGAGACTGTCTTTGCTTCTCCTGGATAATGTACAATCTTCAGCTCACGATTTTCTTGTCCTAGCTGCTAAAAGAAAAAACGGAGTTTTGAAGGAAAGGATTGCTTTTGTAGGAGAATACAAGTCCTCTACTACAAATTGACAATACTTGTCCACTTGGAAGAAGTGAGTGGACTTTGTCAAGAAACATAAACCCACTTCGATTATAATGGACTTCTGTTTATCATTGTTTATTACACTATATGAAGAGGGTGTGGCCTCCACAACCATTTCCTCATGTAAATCTGCCCTAACCAGACGTATCACTTATTTTTTTATATAGAACTCAAAGGCAAACTGTTCAATAAGATCCTGGATGTCTGTGTTAAACTGAAACTAAATACTCCCCCCAAGACCTCCTTATGGTGTTTGGACAAAGTCTTGCACTTAGCCTCCTCAATAGATAACTATTTCACTTCTTTGAGAGATCTTACTCAAAAATCGACCTTATAATTAGGTATGGCTTCTGGTGCTACAGTCAGCAAGATTGTGGCAATATCAAGGGATGATGAGCACATCGAATTTTCGGAGTCGGGAGAAGTTAATTTGTATCCAGATCCTACATTTCTGGCTAATTATGAACTCACCAGGAAACATTGGGTGGCTTGGTAGATCGTCCCTCTAAAGGTAGAGCCATCTCTGTGCCCTGGGGATGCCTTAAAGATTACTTTTTTAAAGAGGAAACAACAGGATCTGATCTCTCTTTAAAAAAAGCTCTAAAGTCCAAAATCACCTATTTTATCAGAATGGCTGACTCAAATAGTATGCCATCGTGTCAAGATCCTAAGAAAGTTGCCTCTTCCAAAAACTTCCTCTAGTATATGCCCTTCGAAGGCTTACAAGCTTACACTGGATGGAATTTAACCACATTCTTAGTTTTGGTTGTGCAAGGCCTTTTAGAAACTGTATTATATGGGACTATTATATTGTGCATAGGGCAGGTTAAATGTTCTTCTAATTTATATTGTGTTGTAAACTATGTTTATACTGAAGAGTCAGAAGATGATCTTTATATTCATCATAGGAAACGATGTTACTATTCTATTCTATACAATGTTACTGGGGTAAACATCACTCGCTTTAATCACAAAATATGTAAATATTATTGCACCAATTTTGTTACTTTAGATGCTTTGAGAAATAAATAAAAAGGAGTGTACTTCTATTTTTTAACCCGCGTTTTTATAGACTATTGCTTGGTCGATACGTGCTCATACAAAGGTACTTTCTTTGCAGTGAGTGGGGCTGTGATGATATCTATTTGATTTCATTACAGTTCACATAAACTTGCACAGTCCACTCAGAGAGTTAGACCATTGCCCTAAAGAGCTATATTTGGAAGTATAAAACAAACTATCATGAGATACACTAATCGTAGAGCGATCCTAAATCTTCTATAATTAGTGAGGTTGACACTAAAGAGCAAGTCCATGGTTAAAATTCCAATTTGCCACAACTGAGACCATCAGGACGACATGGCTCAAGGCCAAAAAATGGGATTTGACATTCAAGAAAATCTCTTTTGTGTGAGATACCCATGTTCATTTCATAGACCTACCCGTTACTTTTCATCCCTCCCCAATTCTCAGTGTGAGGCCATGTTTCATACAATTGCTGCTGCTAGAATGGCGAACCAGTAACACAATAGGATCGAGGTTGTAACGGCTCTCCCATGTATTCAATCTTATCCCATATCCTTCGAGATAAGGTTAACTCTATTCCGGGAAGGATAGCCGTGGTTGTTTTAAACAAGTCCCTGCTACATATACAATATCTTTCGGGATATTTGCTCCAGGGGTAAAAACCCTTTGATACCTCCAAAGGTAAAATTCTCTGGTTTAATACTCAAAGGATATATCCCAAGTAAAACGCGGCCTAGAGCAACTTCCATCATGACGACATGGCTATCTCACCCAAAAATAGAATTTTTCCTCTGTCAAAATCCCATTAAAGCCTGCCTGCTCTCTAGGTTGATTGAGGTCTAGCTGTATTTTTATCCGGTCTAATAAGATTTTCGTATATTTTTTTAAAATAGTACGGGGATAAAACTTATTGGTCGGTGATAATCAGGTATTTTGCGTCTCCCCTTTTGTGAATATGTAAAACAATAAAGGATTTTTCAAGTTGAAGTATATAAATTCTTTTAGATATTTGTTGTACGGTTCAGCGAGTATTGTTGCTATAAAATCTCGTCCATCTATTATTAAATTAATTGTTAGACCATCTTCTGCTTCTTTGTCTCTTTTTATGCCTCTTACTGCTTTCTTTACTTCTCTTACTGTTACGTTTGTTACCGGTTTAAGTATTTCCATTGGTGAAGTTATTTCTTATATCGTCATTGTGTAGCATTGTATAGAAATCCTCTGAAATTTCCATCAAGCCCTCTTTATTGTGGACTATGTTTCCATTTTCACCTTTGAAGGCAAACATCTGTTGGCTTCCTTAATTTAGTGTTTTCTCAATTTTGATTTGACTGTGTTTACGAATGTGTTAGGTTTTTAGTTTGGTAATGGTTTTGGATAGTTCTGCTATTTTTCTTTAATCTCACTGAGATTTTACCCTCATTTCCAATTCTTTTTTTTTTTATTAGGTTTTTGTTTTTTCTGATAGATTCCCTTGATCTTCTTTGGGAGCTTTTCAACCTATTTCTTGTGCTGATTACAATAAAAATTTTGTTAAATTATGTACAAACACACACACACACCCATATATATATATATATATATATATATATATATATATATATACATATATATATACATATAAATATATATATATATATATATATATATATATATATATATATATATGTATATACATATATGTATGTCTACAATATATATATATATATATATATATATATATATATATATATATATATATATATATATATATATATATATATATATATACACGCACACACATATATATATATATATATATATATATATATATATATATATATATATATATATATATATATTTGTATTTATATATATATATATATATCTATATATATATATATATATATATATATATATATACATATATATATGTATATATATATATATATATATATACATATATATATATATATATATATATATATATATATATATATAATCATATGTATATATATATATATATATATATATATATATATATATATATATATATATATATATATATATATGTATATGTATATATATATATATATATATATATATATATATATATATATATATATATATATATATATATATATACATATACATATATATATATGTATATATATATATATATATATATATATATATATATATATATATATATATATATATATATATATATATATGTATATATATATATATAAATATATATATATATATATATATATATTATTATATATATAAATGTATATATATCTACAGTATATAAATATATATATATATATATATATATATATATATATATATATATATATGTATATACAGTGGAACCTCTACATACGATCTTAATTTGAACCGGGAACTGCTTCATATGTAAAAACAATCGTATGTTGGGGCAAATATTCCCATAAGAATACACTGTGATTTGTATAACTTGTTCCACAGCCCAAAAACCTATGATAACTCCTTACACATAACAATAATACAATTGCATTATATAAGAAATTTTTAAAAAAGAATAATCATAAAGAAATAATGAATGAAAAAGGGGTTTTTATTGTAACTTTACATTAGAAATAGGACACCGCAGGTGTAGGAATTGCTACGCAGGAGATGGACGTTCGGCGAGGAGGTAGAGATGGTGACCGCGATAACGTACCGTAACTTATTCTACCTTACACTAAGTGAACTTTAACCTAACTTAGCTTATTTATTTTTTTATAATATTTACATTTTATTTTTTTTACGTTTTTTTTCTTTTCGATTTTTAATTTTCATCACTTTCACTCAATCTATTTTTTTTCTTCACTTTCTTTCTCTTCATCACGATCACTAGACCGCTTCGTAGATTTTTCAAAGAAACTATCGAGAGAAATTTGCTTGGTCCGGCTTTTGATAATTTTTCTGAAATGGGTTAAACAGATATCATTGAAGTGCAAAACTACACAGCAAACCTGAAATCCCTGTTAGTGATACTTATCAATGAAATCAACCACGTGTTGAAGATATGCTAACATCTCTTTAATTTCAGCCGAACTTAAGATGTGCTCTACCTCCTCGATGTCCTCTGACTCACTCAACTGCACTTGGAACTCATCATGCTGCATGGCATGCAGCTCCTTGAATTCATCAGTAGTGAGCTCTTTATGATGCTCCTCGACGAGTTCAGTAATGTCATCTTCATCGACCTCCAGACCCTTGAACTTGCCAAGATATACAATCTCTTCTACGTCCTCCTCTACGGCAAGCACAGGTTCAGGCTCTGGGTCAAAACCTTCAAAATCTCTGGGAGAATCAGCATCAGGCCAAAGCTTCCTTCAAGCTGAATTCAGTGTCTGTCGAGTTACTCCCTTCCAAGCCTGATCTATGATCCTCAAGCAGTGCACGATATTGAAATGGCTCCACCAAAATTCACGCAAAGTTAAGTTGGTGCTTTGCGTGACATTAAAGCACTGCTTAAATAAGTGCTTGATGTAGAGCTTCTTAAAATTAGAGATGACTTGCTGGTCCATTGGCTGGAGGATAGGGGTGGTGATCGGTAGAAGATACAGCACTTTAATGAACTTGAACTGGTCGATGATATCATCTTCGAGTCCTGGAGGATGAGTGGGAGCATTATCCAACCAAAGCAAGCACTTTAAAGTCAAATTCCCCTCTTAAAGGTACTTCTTGAGAGTAGAGCTGAAAACTTGCTTTACCCATTCAACAAAGAAATGCCTAGTTACCCAAGTCTTAGAATTAGCATGCCAGAAAACATGCAGCTTGTCCTTATTGACTCCATGTGCCTTAAATGCCCTACGGTTTTCAAAATGATAAACCAATAAAGGCTTTATTTTGCAGTCCCCCGCTGGCGTTGGCACATAGGGCAAGAGTCAAAAGATCCTCGATAGGTTTCTGTCCGGACATTTTCTTCTCTTCGGCGGAGATGTATATTCTACTAGGCATCTTTTTCCAAAATAGACCATTTTCATTTACAATTGAAAACTTGCTGCTTTACGTAGCCTTCATCCTCCATGATCTTTTCAAACTTCTTAACAAGATCGTTAACAGCCTTGGTATCTGAACTTGGATCCTGTCCGTGCCGAACAACTGAATGAAATCCGGTCCGTCTCTTAAATTTCTCGAAACAAGCGTGAGACGCCTTGAATTCCTCCATTGTAGGATCGGCTGAACTCTCACCCGCGTCACCCCCAGAGCCCGCCGCCTTCAAGTCACAATAGATAGCGCTGGCCTTCTCACAAATGATCATTTCAGTGATTGTATCACCT
>NC_090742.1:90402120-90432120 GCF_036898095.1 Palaemon carinicauda | reverse complement strand
AATCAATCCCTAAATACCAAGCATATGGACTTGCTTGTACAATGTGGATGGCTTGATTAATTAAAGAGGGAGGAAGAACTAACCAGGCACAAAATTCCCCTCCCCTCTTCTCGTAAGCACAATATAAAATAAGATATCATTTTCTATAAAAAAAAGTTCAGAAATGATGGATAACTCTCTGATTCCCCTTTAATCACTGCTCTCACTCTTTTCTTCCATTCCTCTTTTTACTGTCCCTCTTAGACTTCCTTTATGTACCAACCTCCAAAGTCAATTACACCTCGGCCACCCACATACATTCACCTTCACCATTTCCAGCTGTCTCTTGCTCTCTCCAACATCTCTAACTCTCTCTCCCTCTTTCTCTCTCACAGATATCATTTTCATATTGCTCCTCGTGTGAGTTCACATCTCGTTTTCTATTTTGATGGGGACCTTCAATATTCTGGTTTCGTTCTTCGTTCCTCTTTTTTTGCCCTAGTAGTTATTCCTATTACTGCACCTCTAGAGAGGGCATCAGCTACCTTGTTAGCTTTACCTTCTATGTGGTGAAACCCCTTTATATTAAACTCTAGCAATCTATCAATCCATCTCACTTGTCTAGATGTCAAATCACCTTTGTAAAATAAATCACGTATGGGGCGATGATCCCTTTGCATCTCAATCGGCTGACATAAAAAGAACTGATGCCTCTCTAGAAAACAAAGAATAGCAAATACCTCCCGATCGAATGTACTATAATTATTTTCTGCTGCTTTTAATGCTCTTAAAGCAAAACCAATGAGTTGCTCTCTATCTTTACCATCTCGTTGAGAAATTATGCCACCAATAGCTACGCTACTCGCATCTCTTATCACTAAAAACGGGCCATCAAATCTAGGATATGCGAGTAAGTCATTGCTAGTTAACGCAGCTTTCACATGGTTAAAGGGACTTTCTTCTTCCACTTCCTAATTTATTACTTTTGTTTCTTTAAAGCATCTAATGGTCTCGCTATCTCTCCAAAACCTCTTATGAATTTACGGTAATACCTAGTGAGTCCAAGGAACCTGACTTCCTTATGGGTAAGTGGCCTGGGAAAATCTCTAATAGCTTTTTCTTTAATGGGGCAGGATTGTATTCCTTCTGGGGTTATTATATGACTGAGCAATTCAACCTGTTTACAGAAAATTTGTACTCTGACAAATTATTTTCATACCATTACGTTGCAATGCTTCTAAAACTTTACGAATATTATTATTATGTTCTTCGGCCGTGTAAATAAATAAAAATATTATGGGCAATTAAGGGAGATAAAACTGCCATCATTACTCTAGAAAAATGAATTAGAGCATTTTTAACACTGAAAGGAAGAGAATATAAACTGAAATAGTTGATCATTGGCTATGAATTCCATTTTACATTTAGTGTCTTCCTGAATGGGTACTTGATAGTATCCAGATTTTAAATAGATAGTTGTAAAATATTTACTATCCTGTACCTTCACAAGTAGTTCTTTGATTGAGGGCAATGGAAATGCATTATCCTTAGTTACACCATTCACCTTCCTATAATCAATACAATCTCACCGAGCCATCCTTTTTCCTTAGAGCTACAATTGGAGAAGCCCAGGTGGATTCATTCTCCTTGATAATCCCTTTCTGTCTTTCCCTGGAAATGGAAATGAATGGGTACCTTATAAGGTCTTGACCTAATCGGCTCTGAATGCCCAGTTTCAATGCTAAAAGGAAATCAATCAATCCTCCAGGGTGGCTCATCTCCAATTGCAATTACATTGGAATAATTATTAACAATGTTACTAACTACAGGTTGATATTCTGGCGGACATTTTTTTCGCGCTTGCATAATCCAGTTCTGAGTGCGTTCGTCTGAGCATGGTGGAGCTGTGGCTCCCAAGATCCCATTAATTATTAGCAATTTCACATGACTCTAATTCACACACAGAATCACTTCCTAGCACAAATCTTATATTTGGCAACTTATTTATCATTATATCCTGTCGGTTTTCTTTTATCTCTGGCAATTTTCAAAGACTACGTGTGCCCATTTGTCATGGGGTCTAACTATGACCTTGGTTCCCTTTGGGAGAGGCTGACACGGGGTCACTGATATGCTTGTCGGTGTCTGGGGAGGCAATACTTCTCCTCTTTTAGGTAGAGCTGTTATCTTACTTAATTGTCTCTCCTTTCCCGCACAAGCACTTACTCTGTCATGACTTTCTATCGGCAAAATGCACCCTCCTGCTTTTCCTGTTATTCTATCTTTTTCCAGTGCAAATATATACTTAATTACTTTTTATTAAATCCAAACCAAGTATAGCCTCAATGTCCGGACCACCCAAGGTAGGCAAGACAAAAAAATCATGTGTAAACTTCATAGATCCCACCTTAAAGTTGACGATTGCTGTATGCCTTGCCTGCTGACTGTAGTGGATTTGAGGAGATTCCTTTTTCAATAAGTGAAACGCTGTCTCCTGTGTCAATCAGCGCTTGAATGGACTTATCTGGTGGGTTAATCCGGACTGCGAACATTACAGACCACCCATTAGGATATGTTGGGCATATGCCAACGACATCGCTTGCAATACCGCTGTCCCCTGCTCTTGTCTCTAGTGCTGCGGGGTTAAGGTCGAGGGTGCCAAGGAAGGTTCCAGTCCCTGCCTCATCGAGTCCATCGTAGTCACTCTCACCGCTACCTCGGCTACTGCTTTTGCTGTCATGGGGGGGGAGGCGTCGATGTCCCTCGTCTCCCCCTTCCTCTGTTTCCATTTCCTCAGATGCTTGGCAGGTAGTGGTGTGCATGTGCCAAAGCCCGTCCGCCTTCGCCGTTTTTTGCCGCGCACTCTCAAGATAGATGACCGTAGGCCTGACAAGTGTAACAGCTTGGGGATCCTTGGGTGTGGTACTCCACTCGTTGGTGCCCCTCTCCCCCACACTGCCAATATCTGAAGACCCTTCTCTCCTGCTGACTATATGTTCCCCTCTCCCGATTCGGGGGTTGGTGAATGCCTCTCATGGATGCCACCTTTTTGGAACCGTGCGGTTTTTCTCAGTCTTTTTTTTCTGGCTAACTGTCTAGAATGTTTTGTATTGCCATCACTACGTCTGCTAACAACCGAATGTCATCAAACTAATAACCACATAAATACAGATTTACTAATATGCGAATATGTTTATGGGCATTTGCTTTTTTATCACCTTCTGGGAGATTGGCACTCTGTATAGCAAACGAATCACAATGTTGAAAAATGCGAGTTGCAAAACTGAGAACTGTCTCACCCTTTTGAATTTTGGGTTTGTAATTTTCTTTCATGTCCCCTTTTCTGGCATCGGGTAAGGACTATTTCTGAATTAAACATCGTTTTATTTCAGTACAACTTCTTAAACTGTTTTGTGGCCAACACATTACATCTATTGCCAGAGTATCTTTCAGCAACCTAATAACTTGAATTGTTCTTTCTCTCTCTGACAACCTATATGTGGCTACTTCAAAGTCACTTAAAAACACTTCAATTGATTGAAACCCTTCATTAGTTCGTTGATCATCAAAAGGCCTAACACTTGCCTGGATTTCTAGCAATTTTTTAACTATGACGTTTAGCGTATCTTCACTCGGCTATGCATGTATGCTTTGATTTGTTTGCGTTTGAACTTCATTCATGTACGTCGGATATACTGTAGTTGCGTGCCGCTCCTCTTCTCGTTCAACTAATAGCTTGTTTATTAACTCGTCTAGATTATTTAACCTATTTCCTAAGTCTTGCATTCGTTGTTCTCGTCTATATTCTTCATCGACATCACTCTAACTAAATGCTCCTTCGTTTTCAGCTAACCCATGTCTGCTATGTTAGTTCTTATGTATCTAGGCATCTTAAACTTTTATTTTACCGGCTTAAAGAACAACTTCGCTCACAACATACCCAAACAGACGTATTTTTACACCTGACACCAAATATGTCCCATGTCAACGGATAATGAGACATCGGAACGTAGGTATTACCACTTAATTACAGAAAGGTTTGTGAATACACTTTACATATCCAGATACTCTCAGACGAGTACATACTTGTCATTCTGATCCCTCGAGAGGTACTGTTTACCCCTCGGCAATTAAATGTAATGTTGCTCTGTCAATATGCTGAATTGTTATACTTTGTGGAATTCTCCACTGCGATGGAAATTTACTGCCGCCAATAGCCTTTCAACACGTCTTCTATCAGACTTAAGACAAGTGACCTATAACAATGTTCAGTGATCCTGCACTACAATTTTGGACAGTCATAGTACTCTTAAAAAGACCATTAATCTTACTGTATAAAAAATATACATCTACATATTTTTCATACAAGGATGAGAATATATATACATATATATATATATATATATATATATATATATATATATATATATATATATGTGTGTGTGTGTGTGTGTGTGTGTAAATATATATATATATATATATATATATATATATATATATATATATATATATATATATATATATATATATATATATATATATATGTATATTGTAACGTAATTCTTGTTTTGAATTATTAACGTAACACATTGCTCTCATCTTTTCAAAATTAAAAGTTGCTTTTCCTTAGTGTGCACCAGCCTGCCATCTGTGTGCTGGAAAAATAGGGGTTTAGGTTCAGTTGTTAATTCCGGCCCCTATTTTGTTTTCCATGTTTATTGTGCTGACGGTGAGCTGGACTTCCATGCGACTGGAATGGGAGTCGAGGTGGAGGGGATATAGTTTTTGTATTGGCAGGAGGCCAGATATTGTGCTAAGAGACGCTAGTGCTCATCAGCGGTCTGACAACCGCAATCCCGGATTAATACTTCAGCAGCAGCAGTTGGTGCTAATAAGGACGACCATAGTTTGCTAGCGTTTGTCCCGGTAAGGCCTGAAGCACAGGTATAGTTTAGTGCCACTGCGTATCCTTTAGTGAAGAGGGTTGTATTATGTTGAGGAGTTATGTGTCCCTCGATTAAGAGGGGGGTATTATGCTGGTGAGCGACTCCAGGGGTCGGCCTAGTTCAAGAGGGTTTTTGACACTGTGAGGTCCCAAGACAGGTAATATTAAGGCCTGTCAGAGCATTCCTAATGCCGTTTTATATATCAAGTTGATTTTAAAAGATTATAACTTCATGAGTACCATTGGAGGTCGGAATTTCATTAATATAATAATGTGTGTGTTTTTGTATATATATATATATATATATATATATATATATATATATATATATATATATATATATATATATATATATATATATATATATATAATATATATATATATATATATATATAATATATATATATATATATATATATATATATATATATATATATATATATATATATATATATATGTGTGTGTATTTCTCTGAAACGAAAGGGGTTTAGGTAGGTAGGGAATATATATATTTAAGTAGGCTCTAAAATTTTTTGTTACTTTCTCTATATTGATAAGTTTTTTTGAGATAACAAAAGTGGGTAATAGTACGTTAATATTTTGTGCCTCTATACCTCTTACTAGTACCCTTCTCTCTTCTATATGTTTTCAGTGTGGTGTGATATTTTCCGTTTGTGTCTTTAAAGGATTTCCCCTTATTATTATTTATATAACTGCGTAAAAGAAATTAGTGTGGTTTCCTAGTAATTTTCTCTTTTGTTGACATGAGCAGCTATGCTGAGTGTTTGTTTTGAAATATATATTGTATAATGAATTTATCGTTGTTTCCGTTGTTTTGCTGTACTTCGGTAATCTGGTAAAAATAAAGCCGTAAGGCAGTTTACATGCGGCACCTTTTTTTAAATTAAGCAAAAAGGCCAAATTGGTATTTTAAGGTTGGCCCTCCGGTAACAATATATATATATATATATATATATATATATATATATATATATATATATATATATATATATATATATATATATATATATATATATATATATATTTATATATATATATATATATATATATATATATATATATATATATATATATATATATATATATACAGTATATATATATATATATATATATATATATATATATATATATATATATATATATATATATATATATATATATATATTTATATAAATATATATATATATATATATATATATATATATATGTATATATATATATATATATATATATATATATATATATATATATATATATATATATATGTGTGTGTGTGTGTGTGTGTGTTTGTGTGTGAGTGTGTGTGTGTGCATGCACATGTATACGTGATACATTTATATATGTATTTGTGTGGGTAAGAGAAATTTGAAAAATTAATGTCATAAAAGTATGATTATTATCAGATAAAGATGTAATGAATAGTTTATATTGGAATATCGAACCATGATAAATTCAAGTACCTATCTGTCATCTACTATATTATACATAATTATAAACGTTAAAAATGTCTAAACCTACATTATTTCATACCGCTAAGACATATTGATTAAGACATCATGATTACATATGGAGAGAGTAACCATTAGTTTCCTATTTCAAGTAGCAAATAAATTTGAGGATAAAATTAACGAAAGAAAAGCAAATTCCTACAATATTGCTTTGACAATTATTTATAGCAATTGACTACCAATGATAAAGGCTTCTTTTTCAAAGGTGAAATAAAGCAATGAAAAGTAGCCCTAGCTACTTAAGAGGATGAAAGGGACATGTGCATATTTTTACGTAAATATAAGTGATTTTTAAGTTCAATAAACCCAATATGTCAATATTTTTTTATATATTTGAAGATCCACGAAAAAATAAACTAAGATCGATAAAATTACAAATAAATTGATCATTAATCTATCAAACGACTACTTCTATGAATATCAGAAATAAAACCAAACAGAAATTCATGTTTTGATTATGAAGCTAAGGAAATGGACGCTTATTGGTTACGGATTATCTCTATTAGGCTTTCTTCAATACTTATATTAGTGGAAAGAATTCATTTTATATGAAATTCAAGTGCTATTATCTTTTCAATCTATACACACATCTTTAGGATAAACATTTGTTTGGTTAGGCACATTTTATTGCATTTCTAACCTATTGTCATATAATCACTTCCACACACACACACACACACACACACACACACACATATATATATATATATATATATATATATATATATATATATATATATATATATATATATATATATATATATATATATATATATATATATATATATATATATATATATATATATATATATATATATATATATATATATATATATATATATATATATATATATATATATATATATATATATATATATATATATATATATATATATATATATATATATATATATATATATATATATATATATATATATATATATATATATATATATATATAATGCATATATACATGTGTATATATATATATATATACATGTATATATATATATATATATATATATATATATATATATATATATATATATATATATATATATATATATATATATATATATATATATATTCATGTATGCGTGTTTGTCTACATAGACGGTTATATCGAAAAACAATCGCAATTTTGAATTTTTACTTAAAACAAATTAAATTATCATCAGATATATTTGAAAATGTTTTGATTATGAAGCTAAGGAAATGGATCCTTATTGGTTATGGATTATCTCTATTAGGCTTTCTTCAATACTAATATTAGAGGAAAGAATTCATTTTATATGAAATTCAAGTGTTATTATCTTTTCAATCTATAAACACATCTTTAGGATAAACATTTGTCTGGTTAGGCACATTTTATTGCATTTCTAACCTATTGTCATATAATCACTTCTACACACACACACACATACACACACACGCACACACACACATACACACACACACACACACACATATATATATATATATATATATATATATATATATATATATATATATATATATATATATATATATATATATATATATATATATATATATATATATATACATACATATGCACACACACACACACACACATATATATATATATATATATATATATATATATATATATATATATATATATATATATATATATATATATATATATATATATATATATATATATATATATATATATATATATATATATATATATATATATATATATATATATATATATATATATATATATATATATATATATAATGCATATATACATGTATATATATATATAATGGATATATTTATATATATATAAATATATATATATATATATATATATATATATATATATATATATACATATATATAATGCTTATATATATATATATATATACATATATATAATGCATATATATATATATATATATATATATATATATATATATATATATATATATATATATATTCATGTATGCGTGTCTGTCTACATAGACGGTTATATCGAAAAACAATCGCAATTTTGAATTTTGACTTAAAACAAATTAAATTATCATCAGATATATTTGAAAATGTAACAGAAAAAAACTTTTTTGGCTGTTCGCTCACTCTTGCATATCTGGTAGGGCTTTTGAAATTTATCTTACAGCCAATCGAGTTGACTTTTACGGATCTTTACGGCACCAACCGACACTTTGTTATCTCTATTTTAGGATGTGCATCTCGGAGAGAAAACCTTTCTCTCTCTCTCTCTCTCTCTCTCTCTCTCTCTCTCTCTCTCTCTCTCTCTCTCTCTCTCTCTCTCTCTCTCTCTTTTATTGCAACAAAATCTACATCCCAATTTCTTTAATGGTATCAGGGGGAAGATTATCTGTATATTGTCAGCTCTCTTTCCCTTTATTGGCACATTTTTTTTCGATATTGCTCAAATGATGATGGAAGAAAAGGCATCTTCCTATAGTCTCTCTCTCTCTCTCTCTCTCTCTCTCTCTCTCTCTCTCTCTCTCTCTCTCTCTCTCTCTCTCTCTCTCTCTTTCATTACTTATCTACACATTATTTCAACTGCACTCATTCTTATGAGCAAGAAGGAGAATTACTCAGTATATGAGAATTAATTTTTTAGGTAGTAGGTTAGCCAGGACACCAGCCACCCGTTGAGATACTACCTATTGAAAATTATTGGATCCTTCGACTGGCCAGACAGTAATAAAGTGTATACCTCTCTCTGGTCACGTCTAATATTTTCTTTGACATCCAGATACCCCGAATAGTCTGTCATATTGTCATACACTAAGATTACCAATCCATTCTTCTTCGCTCAAGGGGCTAATTGCTGTACTGTAATTGTTCAGTGGCCACTTTCCTCTTAGTAAGAGTAGAGGAGACTCTAGCTATGGTAAGCAGCTCTTCTATGAGAAGGACACTCCAAAATCAAACCTTTGTTCTCTCGCCTTGGGTAGTGCCACAACCTCTATACCATGGTCTTCCACATTCTTGGGTTAGAGTTCTCTTGCTTGAGGGTACACTAGGGTACACTATTCTATGTTATATTTTTCACTCGTTTTTTTTTTTCTCAATGGTGTGTTGGATAGGCTTAATAGAAGGGCCATGGATGCCTGGTGGCTTATCAAGAGGTTGTCTTTTCCTTGTTTGTTTCTTTTTATTTTCAAAACCATCCTTACTGTCCTACCTTTAGTTGAAGTGGCTATCCTGGAGGGTATTTAGGCTTGCATTATGTATTGGCTCTTCCATGTTGACCAGTTTTTCCTAATTTTTTTTTCTATAGCCTTTGGGTTTGATTACACACATTGTTTATATATCTACATATATTGTTTGTGTTACCATTCTTGTTAATTTAGTTTTTAAGCATGACGTATCTATTTTATTACCAGTAATTCTTGTGCTGTCAGGAGACATTCAGCGACATCCTGGACCAGTACATCCTAGATATCATCAATGTCGGCTACTGTATTGCAATATTCATGATTTTCATTAAAATATTTAAGACCTTACAGTTAAATCCAGACAGTATGATATTCTTTTGTGCTCAGAAACTTTGGTTTCTATCATGAGGCATTTATTTAAGTTCCTTATAGCAGGTGTTAAAAAGCCAATAATTTTGAAATGCGATGCCATTCTTATGCCAGGGAATGGTGAAGTATATTATGACTGAGTACCCTACTTTTCATAATTCCTGCTACGAATTTGGATGTCCTGAGATTCAGGTGATAAAAAATTGCGGCAGACATAACAACTTCAATTTGTTTGATCCTCCGGAATCTAGACATGTATGATTCTATCTTCGATTGTCTTTTTACCATTACGGCTAAGATACAAGAAGATGATAGAAAGACATCTTTTGTCTTTGTTGGTGATTCCAATGCTCATAATAGGGAGTGATTAAATTCTGTTTCTCCTACTGATTACTATGGCTTAAGAGTTTGAGAATCTGCCTCTGAATTAGGATGTGAGCAAATCATAATTGAAGCTACCCACAGATCTGGTGATTACTTGGACCTTGTATTCACCGACTCTCCTGGCACTATAACAAGGAACGTTGGCTCTCCAGTTGGGACATCTGACCATGCCTTGGTTTTATTAGTAGTGAAGACTGAACAGCCCGTCCCTGATGTATCATATTCATATTTGATTTATGTGAAATCTCATGCAGACTGGAGTGAGATTTTGAGTAATCTTTTGGGCTTGAATTGGTCACAATTATATAGAAATGTTGATCCTGTTGTCCCTTTGAATGAGAATCTAGTCACCTTAATTGATAGGCGTATGCCTTCTCGTGTGTTAAGGTATCGAATGAAGGACAAACCATGGTTCAGTGTTGATTGTAGACCTGCTTATTTGGAGAAGCAGGAGGCTTATCATCTATGAAAGGGTAACAGATCCGATATCTCTTGGATAAACTATACTCAGCTTAGAGCTTTTGCTCAGAGAGTTTATATTTTAGCTAAAAAAGAGTACAATTTAACCATAAAAGAAAACCTTTCTGATACAACCCAGGAACGTAAGTGGTGGACTACCCCTGAATCTGCACTCTTTTGTGTAGATGCAACAGTTCCTCCTTTAAATAAACCAGAAGACTCAGTCACTAACTGTCCAAAGGTAAAGGAAACCTGTTATGCTGATGTGTTTGACAGTAAGCAGAGTAATGAGAAACTTGATCTTCCGCATTTCTGTATTCCTGAGGCTAAACTAACTAGTTTAGCTATTGGATCTCATGAAATGAAAACTCTCTTGAAGGACCTTGATGCTTATGGAGGTGTTAATCAAAAAGGTATTTTTCCTTTTTCTTAGAAAGTTATCTGTTATTTTGCGCCACTTTGCAAGAAGAGGAGTTTTAAGCACTTGTTGGAGAATTAGTAATGTTACCTATTATGTATATGTGTAATATATACATTATAAACCCATGACCCAAGGGATCATTGGAGAAGTTGGGAGTGTGTGAACGACAAGCCATAACAGGATGCAAAAGTAAGACCAAGCTAAATTATTGCATAGGTAACATTTTGTATGTAGAGTCAACATATCACAAGCATCCCGTGAGAAACAGTTGACCTCTTCATCTCTACACGGAACCAGATGGCTTCCGATTATAATCTCGTGTAATCATATTTGTGATAAATGCTGAGATAACTAATACAGCGTTATCAACGCAAACCTCTGTTTTGTTAGTTCTACTTATATTTCCACATGGAATGATCTTCTGACCAAACCATCCATACTCCAGTGATGGAGTTAACAATAAATTTGTTTAAAGTTAATTTAACTTTGACTTATTCAAGAAGTAACCTACAACTCTAAATAATTCTATATCACATTGAAGAGATATGAGACAGAACAACGAATGTGTGCGTATGACATTCTCACACCAACAATTGGTGGCAGTGATTTCAACTTTAACAACCGGGGATTTAAACGTTATCAACCAGAGATTTCAACTTTATCAACCAGAGATTTCAACTATAATAACCAGAGATTTCAACTGTAATAATTAGCAGTTACAACAGTAATGAATCTACAATTTCGACGAAGTATCTACGTCCACCGAAGAAATAAACGCATCGAACATCAACTATAGATATTATACAAACTGAGGAACAGGATCTTCAATCAACATACATCATTAAAACATCTTAAGAAGACGAAGGAATGTCCTTCAACTTTATCAACGTTTATTGAACAAACATTCAAGAATCACATCCAGGAAATAAACATTCAACAACATGACGGGAAATCAAATCAAAACATTCATCAACCAGCTAAACTCTTGCAAAACCAAAGAGAGGGATAGGAAATGACGTCATCGATCATCGCTCATATATACGGAAAGCTAAGTACATTCTTTATTCATTCAGTTTTATGCAGTGAAGTGCTTTATGTCACGAGTCGATCGTCCTTTATGACTGGGGTGAGTTATTTGCAAATCTTCATTTTCCTTCATTAAAGGGGTCTATATTCAACTTCAAATTCTCGTCTCCCATTTTTTTTCTCTGTGCTAATTCCGTTTTCTTTCAGAAGTTCTCGGGAAATATCTTTGTCTTAATATCATTATTTGGGGGGATTTTATTATAATCTGCAACATATCTTTATTGTATAGTGCTTATGCGTTTACGCAGTGGACGTTTGTATTCATATGAAGATTTTGATAGGATCGCAAGGAATCGAAGAGATAGAAAAAAAGTTAAAGTAAACATGACGCCTCCTGTGAATCCCGGACCGAGTAACCCCACTCCCGGACCGAGTAACCCGGCTCCCGTAGTAACCCTAGTAAGTGCACGTTCAGCTATCCTTCCTTTGCAAGGTTGAGTCAATGGGTTCTTTCCTCAGAATGTCGAGTTTTGGATTTCATCAGTTCGAACTCACTTAAACGCAAAACATATCACAGACCCAATCGTACAATTACAAGAAGCTAAAAGTTTTATAGACTTTGCTAAAGGAGATGCATGCACGTATCTTAGGGGAGTTTCTTTTCAAGAGGCAGTCACATGGAATGATTTCATAGTTAGGCTACGTGCGATCTATGGCGGTGAAGAAGCCTTAGATGTAGTTTTAACATTAAGAAATACACTTAATCAAGCCACTATGACTCAGCTTAATGTTATAGAAAGAGCAGCTCTCGTTACCGATAGGCTAAATGAATATCAGGATATTTTAGTTAATTCCACATGGGTTACAGGAGATAACATCGCCGTGAAAGATTTTTTACGATTAATGTATTTAACTTGCATGACAATTATGTTGCCAGAGGCTTTAGTGCGGTGTTTTGATAAAAAGTTAACACCCGAAAGTACAGAATTAGATGTATATAAACAGATAAAGAAACACATGTCCAAGTATACTGATCTTGATCCCTTGTTTACTCAAGTTTTTGTAAAAAATGAAACTTAGCCACAACAAGTAAACGTAGTTAATAATAATCAAGTTGTAGGGATGACGTTTTATAATTACAAATGTCAAGGTCACTTGATCGCATACTGCAGAACGTGATATTGTTCAATACATAATAGTTCAACTCATTCATATAGACGAAGCTACTCGCGTAATCAACAACTGAATCCTAGAAACACACAGTCAATTCCACAGTCAATTCTCTATGGAAATAAAAAGAAAAATCCTCAGTTCAATAAGAAGAAACAGCCAAACGGCAATGCAGTTCAAAATAAAAAACAAACAAATAGTGCTTCAAATAACTCTGTTCCTGGGCCGTCTACCCAGAATTCCCAAGGTCAGACAAATTTTCAGAATGTGCAAAGCAAATCAAATACCACATAATCAACTTCAATGGGGAAGAGAGTGATGTTGGGTCATTCGTATCAACACCCTTTGTATCATATAATCCATTTAATGTTTTATCAGATCATTGTGAGGCAATAGATTTTCCTATGAAACACATGGCCGAATCAAATAAATCAGTGCAGGTTCCCGTAGATTTGCAACAAATTCACGCAATAATAAGCCAAAATGAGTTACGACCAACATTATATGATTTAAATTTAGAACACTGATCCTTTCCATCATTTTTTGACTCTGGTAGTCCACGTAATGTAATGGATTTGAGGAATCATCACTTGTTATTTTCTAACTTCCCTATAGAGAAGTCCGGAGTAAAGATCTCGGGTATAGGAAATAATGAATTAGATGTGATAGGAGTAACTTATGTTCAGTGCAAGGTCGGTAAGCGCACGTTTGCCAATACCTTTATGGTTGTACAAAACATTATGTATCCCGCTATAATTATAGGATACCCGTCTATGGACAGACAAAACATTATCTTAGCCCCCGCCAAACACGGCGTGTATAGCAAAGGAAAATTCTATAAGTCTTCTAATACCTTAAAATCAGTTTTGGATAAAAAGGACACGACAAATAAAACAGTAACGTACGTTGAAGAACCAATCACTTTTCTCATGAATAAAGAAATAATATACGTGACCCAACAGAATTCTCGTTCACCCCTAATATCATCTTGCACGCAATCTATCGAGCCGAACGTAACTTTAAATATGATCGTGCGATTAAAGAAAACTTTGCCGGGATCTGAAATATTAATCCTTTCCGACACTTTGAAAACTAACGGATTGTCCGTCACACAAGCTATTTATACAGTCGGCTCACAACAACAATGTAATATTGAAGTCTTTAATCATTTGAATACCACTTTAGTAATTCACAAAAATCAACATATCTTGGATGCAGAAGTTTATAAAAATCGTATTCTTACCGTCGCTGAAATCAATCACGCTCAATCAGTTGCGAATGAATCCCTTTTGCAATCTATTAAAAATAAAATCAGTAAAGATATTCAAGATGATGAAATTCAGCAGAAATTTTTTGGACTTTTAACTGAATATCATGATGTTTTCTCCACTACGGATGGATCCTTAGGTAAAACAGATGTAATAGAACATCAAATAAGGTTAAAAGACAAGCAGAAAATTATCTATGTACTCTCGTACAGACTCCCTATGAAATTCCAGAATGAGGTGAATGATGAAGAAGGTAAAATGCTAGAAGAAGGAGTCATTAGGAAATCGAACAGCACTTATATTTTTCCCTTAATAGTTGTACCGTAAAAAGATCGAACATGGCGTATCTGCGTAGACTTCCGTCGCTTAAATGGGGAAACAATTCTTGATCGATTCCTAGTGCCATGTACTGACGATATTTTATCTTTGCTAGGTCAGAACAAATATTTTACCAGTTTGGACTTACTTAAAGGCTTTCACCAAATATCATTAGAAGAAAATAGTATCCCATACACTGCCTTCAGCACAGCAGGGGGACATCATGAATTTTTGCGTATGCCTTTTGGTTTACGTTGTGCTCCCATAACATTTACTAGAATGGTTAACATAGTGTTTGGAGACTTGCTAGGGGACATATTGCATGCCTATATGGACGACCTTGTAATCTTTTCTAATACCTTAGAAGAACATCTACGTAAACTGGAACTAGTACTACAGAGACTAAGACAGCATAACTTAAGGGTAAAGATTAGTAAGTGTGAATTCTTCAAAACAGAATTAGTCTATTTAGGTTTTACGGTGTTTAGCCAAGGTCCTAAAGTAGTCCACGATAAGGTGGCGGCTATCCATAACTTTCCGATACCTACTAATGTCAAGGGAATAAAGCAATTTCTGGGATGTAGTGGATATTACAGGTGTTTTACATGCAATTATTCAATAATAGCCGCTCCCCTAACTGATCTCATGAAGAAGGGCGTAGATTTCATATGGTCTGAGCAGCATCAACAGGCGTTTAATACCTTGAAAGATGAACTGTGTAGTTCTCCTATCTTAAAATTTCCTGACTTCGGTAAGGAATTCTTCATTGCAACAGACACCTCAGACCTAGGAGTTGGTGGGGTATTGCTTCAGCAATATGACAAACAGTTTTTCCCGATAGGTTTTTATTCACGTAAACTGAGACCTTCCGAAAATAAATATGCAGTAATAGACAAGGAAGGGCTAGCTATTGTTAATTCACTAGTACATTTTAAGTATACAATATACGATTATCCCATCATGATTCTTACTGATCATAAGCCCCAAACCGACTTCTTTAAAGGCTTTAGTCACAGCCCCAAACAAACTCGGTGGCATTTGATCATCCAAGACTTTGCTGCTAGGATCGGGTATATACCTGGGAAAGCAAATATCATTGCCGATGTATTATCAAGAAACCTCGTGTCATCTTGTACGGAGCCATTAGCTGAATAAATAGATATATCAACATCCATGCCTATTGTTAAAACTTTATCTGAACAGGATGATCTAGGCTGGAGCGCTGAACTAATACAGACTGAGCAAAGAAAAGATCAGAAATTCGAAAAAATCATAAATGCTTTGAAAGGAAATCCTAAGAAAAAGGAATGTATAAAGTATACGCAGCAGAATTATATAATCAAGGATATTATTCTATGTAGATCAGAGGCAAGGAAAACCCGCAATACACCACAGGTGACTAACGACCAGGTAGTGGTAACAATCTCACTTATACCCACTGTCCTAAATTGGTTGCATGCAAATCCATTGCATGGACAAACAGGGTTCTCCATAATGTCACAGAAAGCCAAATCATTGTTTTATTGGCATACGATGCTTACAGATATAAAAAAGCACATAGCTAATTGTCGCACTTGTCAGGAAAACAAAGGGCACATGAAAACACCTGTCAGCTTAGGGGCTTATCCTGTGCCCAATCAACCCTCTGAAAGAATACATTTAGATTTATTAACAGGTCTTTACTAGTCAGACAAAGGAAATAAGCACCTCTTAGTAATTATAGATGCTTTGACTCGATATACAGAATTGATAGCGCTTAAAACTAAAACCACGATTGAATGCGCTAGGAAGTTTTACGAGTATTACATTTGTAAACATGGAATTCCACACATGATAATCTCAGACTAGGGTGGAGAATTTAATAATCATTTCCTCAACTCATTGTGTGAATTCTTTAGCATAAAGAAAATCAATACTATGATCTATCACCCAGAGTCGAATGGGATAGTAAAAATGGCGAATAGGAAGGTTTTAAACATATTAAGAGTTACACTAGGGGGATCAGACCCCAACTGGGATATTGCAATACCTGCAGTACTAAGTACTCTGAATCATTCATATCATGTATCTATTAAAATGTCGCCGCACGGGGCATTGTATGGTACCCCAGTTAGAACGTCTTTCCGTGTATTAACGCCTAAAACTAATTTATCAAATCTTTTAAAGGAAGTTATAAATGCAAGCAAAAGTCGTAATGATATCCTTCGAAAGAATTTAGAAGAATCACAAATTATAATGAAAAGGAATCATGATAAAAGAGCGAAGCTAACTAAAACATATACCGTGGGTGATAATGTATACATACAGGTAATTGTGCGTAAAGGACTCAATTACAAACTGACACCTAATTTTGAAGGCCCATTTAACATTTTGGAAACATTAACGGCCAACAGATTTAGAGTTCAAAACGTATCCTAACCCACTGATGAGAGAATTGTACCATTGGCTCGAATAAGAAATTAGAATAAAAGAGAAGGAAGTGAGGGAAATTTTTGTATCTATGAAACTTGTATAATATTTGTATGTTAATATTTTTTTCTTCTTAAAACAGGAGTAATTACATATTTTTTTTTTCTCATTGCAGGTTTCCAAAATGAAGTTTTTATTGCTAGGAGTGATATTGTTCTTTCAAACATTTTTCTCGTGTGGGAAGAGCTCTAAAACCAAAAGTATAGATTTAAAATATGGCACTATAGTAGAGAGAACAGAAGACGTTTTTATTACAGCAAGCAATATAATTATAGAATTAAACATGCAAGCTATTTTTCTCACAGAGGATGACGTCACTAGCTTAAAGAGCGACATTTCAAGGTTTCCTGCTTCATTAAATGAGATGCATAAACGACATTTTCCTTTTAATATAGAGAGTTCGCTTGCACCTACACTAAGCGTAGCAGAAATGCTATCACACGACTTGCAAAATAAGACTTACGAGGCAGAATCTTTGGCTTGTGACCTTCTGATGTGGACGGTAAGACACACTAACCTTGAAAGACGTAGCCCGTTTATTTTTGCTGCACTAAACATCTTTGGATCTGTTGCAAGTTTAGGCTTAGGAATTTCAAATGGTCTTAAAATCAGTAATGAAAATAAGAAAATTGAGTTTTTAGAACATGAAAATAAACTAGTTTTATCAGAACTTAGGAATCAATTGACATCAATTAATCAAATAATGAGTTTGGTGAACGAACATTCTAGTAATATCAGTCAGATTATGGAAGTACAAAACTTGCTGGCAACATTAGCGTATTATAATTAAAAAATAGATGATATCCATACTAAAATTGCACATATCATTGAGAAATCAAAAGACTGTGGAAGCTATTACGTTAGCAACTAAAGGTGTTTTATCACCACACCTGTTGCCAATAAAAGACTTAACGTTAATTTTGGAGAACGGACGGGAGAAAATAGGTTATGTTCCTTTGTTAGACGCCCATAGGTTAGAATTTTATTATAGCCTAATTAGAGTAAGCGTTGAAAATTACAGGATCATGATTACAGTTCCCTTTGATGCCTGGCAATCATACAAGATATCACCATTTCCGACTTTCATGACAAATAAGTCAAGTCCAGTAATATTCAGTTTGACAGGACACGTATTGATTTTCCCTGATAAGGAAACATATACGGTCACTAAAGTCTTAGATAAATTGACTCACTGTTCATAAGCAATAAATAATAAAGTATGTACAGCTGACTCCTTTGAATTCTATAGAATATCAATGGATTCATGCGAGTTAGGTATAGTGCTAACAGTGCTCTCTTCCATATATATGAAGATTGTTTGAAAAAACTTTATTCTTTTGACTATAATAAGTTCAATTACAGATTGAACAATGGCTCGTGGATACGATACGACAAGGCCGGCTTCAATGTATCATGCCCGGACGGATCCACATCCCACTCCCAGGTCTTCGTTGCAGCTGAAGGTTGCATTGGTACGTCCACGAATTACACGGTCCAAGGAATTAACACTATCATCAGGGAACCGACCTACTTCGCGAATTTCACGCGGACCACTAAAATCCCATCCTTACCTCTCATACAACGCACGAGTGGCTAATCGGTTGATGAAATTAACCGAGATGGACCACCCGTCACCGACTTATGCAGAGGGGAATATTCGTTTCTACGTGTTGCTGGCATTAATCAGCGTTACGGTGATGATTTTTATCGCCGTTAACATCTTTGCTTGGCGTAGGTTAAGGCAAAAACACGTGGAGCTCAAGAGGAACGTTTTGCCATGTCCAGACAACACTCCAAGTGTTTTGAAAGCATTTACATTTAGAGCCATTTGAAATTGGTCATTTCATTGACTCGGGGGGGGATAACATTTTTTGGAATCGTGAAGTGTATGAAAAGCGGTCAATACGCTAGTAATATGTAGTTGAAGAGACTCCAGGACATTGTATTCTATAAACATTTTAAAAGTATATATTGGGCACCTAATAAAGTATATAAGCCCTATATATTAAAAAAGGTATCTTATGGGCATCTAATAAGATATATAAGCCCTATATATAAGCCCTATATATATATATATATATATATATATATATATATATATATATATATATATATATATATATATATATATATATATATATATATATATATGTGTGTGTAGTTGTGTGTGTGTGTATGAAACCATGGTGCGTGTACATACCAGGAATTTATTTTTGTGTGCACATTAATAACAACATTGTTGAATTTATATCTTTACCAAGGTAACAAATATACCTTATCAGTTACCGCATTATAATGATCTATATTTTTGACAAAGGTAACAACTAATCTTCAACAAGTTACCAATTCACATGTACATTCAGTTTTTTGGGGGGTACCACATAATCGTTTGCTAGCAATATACCCTATACAGTTCTGTATTATCCATGCATTTTTCTTTATTTTTGACTATGTCCGTTAGGTATGTATTTTCTAACATATACTTATTTGCATATTCATCCTTAATCACTTGTTTATGGCTATGGATAAAATATATATCCAGTCACACTCCTAGAAAACCTATTTTTAACGTAGTTTTTGTTTTTCAAATATTTGAAGGTAGCTGCCTGAGCTAATGTAATATATACATTATAAAACCATGACCCAAGGGATCATTGGAGAAGTTGGGAGTGTGTGAACGACAAGCCATAACAGGATGCGAAAGTAAGACCAAGCTAAATCATTGCATAGATAACATTTTGTATGTAGAGTCAACATATCACAAGCATCCCGTGAGAAACAGTTGACCTCTTTGATCTCTACACGGAACCAGATGGCTTCCGATTATAATCTCGTGTAATCATATTTGTGATAAATGCTGAGATAACTAATACAACGTTATCAACGCAAACCTCTGTTTTGTTAGTTCTACTTATATTTCCACACGGAATGGTCTTCCGACCAAACTATCCATACTCCAGTGATGGAGTTAACAATAAATTTGTTTAAAGTTAATTTAACTTTGACTTATTCAAGAAGTAACCTACAACTCTAAATAATTCTATATCACATTGAAGAGATATGAGACAGAACAACGAATGTTTGCGTATGACATTCTCACACCAACATATGTGTTTGTGGTAGCTCAAGCCCAACTGATTACCGCTCAATTTGCATAACTCACATATTATCTAATGTTTTTGAACGTCTTTTGATAAAACGTCTTAATAGGTTTGATGAAGGTAATCATCTGTTTCCTAGTTTGCAATTTGGTTTTTGCAAAGGCCTTGGTGCATGTGATGCCCTTCTTAATAACTGTAATGTTGTACGGAAATCCTGTGATTGTGGTCGGGAAGTTATGTTAATCACGAGGCCATTGTTTTCAAACTTAAACAGTTGGGAGTGGGTGGGTCGTTTATTATTTAATTTCTAGGTAGTAGATTTCAAAGAGTTGTTGTTGATGGGCAACATAGTGAGAATAGGAATGTGATATCTGGTGTTCCTCAGGGTATTGTTCGTGGCCCATTACTTTTCATACTATTTACAAATGACATGTGGTTTGGTCTAGAAAACAAGCTTGTTGCAAATGCAGAGGATGATATATTCTTTGCATTAATTCCATCTCCTTGAATGTACAGTCGACCTATGGTTGATCTAGTTAAAATTAGTTCATGGTGCAAATTATGGGGCACGAAGCTACATCATAACAAAACTCGAAGTATGATTGTATAAGTCAAGGACAGTAGCTCGTCAACATCAGATCTCAGAATAGAAAATATTTTTAACTCTGTATGACTCTTTCAAAATCTTATATTTGATTCTCGATAACAAATTTACTTTAGGTCTGTGAAATTTCAATTAAGCAGAGAAAATGGCTTATTGAGATAGTCTTTTAAGATTTTTGGTGATCAATCTATTCTAAAGAAGTGTTTCAATTCTTTAATTCTATCTTGTTTCAAGTATTTTCCTCCTGTTTAGTTTTCAGGTGCTGATTCTTATCTTAATTTGTTGGACAGAAACTTAATGCCTATTAAATTTCTTATGCCTGATTTAGATATTAATCTCTGGCGCGGTCGTTCAATTAGTTCATTATGTATGTTGCATAATGAACTTTACAATCAGATTTTCCTGGACAGTTCCATCCTGTTCGTTATACTAGGCTTGCAGTTAATTTTAATAGTCAGGCCATTTTCATGATGAGGCTAAATACTACAGAGTATTATAGAAGTATTATTCCAGTTGCGAACAAATTATGAAATGATCTTCCTAATCAGGTAGTTGAATCGGTAGAACTTCAAAGGTTCAAACTTGCAGCAAATGTATTTATGTTGAACAGGCTGAAAAAAGTCTTTATCTATGAAATATTTGTTTTTATGTTGTTACTGTTTTTAAAATATTTTAATTGTTGAATTTCTCATATCATTTATTTATTTCCTAATTTCCTTTCTCACTGGGCTATTTTACCTTTTTGGAGACATTGGTCTCATAGCATCTTTTTCTACTAGGATTGTTGCTTAGTTAGTAATAATATTAATAATAATAATAATAATAATAATAATAATAATGATAATAATAATAATAATAATGATAATGATACATTGAAAATACCTGATTAGGCTACTTAGCAATCGTTTTTGGATCATAAAATGTTTGATGAAATGAATTTGGCTCAAAAACACCCAAAATGAAAGAAGCAAATCATTTGTTTCTAAAAACAAACATTTACCTTCATGATTACCCAAGTTAGGACCATATAATGGCTCACATTACAAACAATGAGTAACTTAATTATAACAAATAGAAAGGATAATAGTGACGAATATGAAAAGATTAACATCATATAAAAATAATTTTAGGGGAGAAAGATTTGAGATGATTAAGTGTTCGAATCACCTCCTTAAACCCTTCTCGGGAAAATCTCCTCTTGCTCTCTTCTTACGTCCTTTCGGTGTTAACTTTGAAAATCGACCTAATTGTTAATCAAGACGACTTTTTTTTTTAGCTCATTACTACACAAACACCCCCTTTGTAACCCGGGAACACCCAAATCCACCTTTTCCTTTTTTTACTAATCCGTATATAATTTCCAGTTCTTTTATTTCTGGGAATTTTGTTTTGCTGCGAAATCCTTATTCATTTCAGCTTCTATCAGAGCCTGGACTAAATTTACAAGTTGGTGTCAATGATGTGAAAAATAAAGAGAGCGAATTTCAAGAATTCATGTGCAGTCCATTCACCAACCACAGTTCATCTCTCTCTCTCTCTCTCTCTCTCTCTCTCTCTCTCTCTCTCTCTCTCTCTCTCTCTCTCTCTCTCTCTCTCTCTCTGGCAAACAACCGCATTTATTATTCCTATTTACATGCTCACTATTTTACTTGCACTCCTGAACATGAAATAATAGAACACATTTTTTTTAGGTTTTTTAATAAGTGCTTATAGACTAAGAAAGTTGCAATGAAAAAGAAGAGGGTTAGGAACTTAGCTGTTATACTAATGTCCACATATGATTGTAGAACATATGGTACAAAATAGCCAATTAAGAATAGTCAATAATTTAATCATAAACAATAAAAGAAGGAAACTCTAATCTCCATCCCACATTATGTACTTTGGGGTCAACTTTGAAATATACCTAATTGGCAATCAAGGCGACGTTTACCGGGAATCACTACAGACTCCCACATTGTAATATGCAACTCAAGACTCTACATCCCTTCCCCTCTTCTCCCAATTCCATATATGAATTTTCTTCATTCGTTTTTTTTTTTTAATTTTGTTTTACTGTGGAATTCCTTTTCCTTCCAGTTTCCCCACGACTCTTGACTTAAATTTCAACGACGCACAAAGTAGAAGTGAAAGGTTTCCTGAGTTCCCCTGCAGTTCGTTATGCATACCACTATCCCCTCCCCCAAACACCACCCCCCCCCCTCTCTCTCTCTCTCTCTCTCTCTCTCTCTCTCTCTCTCTCTCTCTCTCTCTCTCATTTGTTTATAGATCTTAACTGACCTAAACATCAGTTTTTGCTGCATATGCAGAGAGAGAGAGAGAGAGAGAGAGAGAGAGAGAGAGAGAGAGAGAGAGAGAGTTGTGATATCTCGTCTTTTAAGTTTGGAATAGAAACACCAATAAGGAGTTGCTGGTTGTTCACTAATTTCTTATTGGCTATTGAATGAACTAAAGAAAAAAGATCATGCACTGAGCTGCTTGCAAAATATATACACATGATGTAAAATGAATTATAGAAACTCTGTCTTTATCAGACATTAAACAGAGCAGAATATGAATAGGGATATATTTACATATTTACATCTGAACAGTAGCCAGTCCCCTTTCCACCTATGCTAGGATCAAGAGCCACCAAGTTATAGCTTATATGAAATAAAATGTAATCTTGCAAAATAAAAATATGTAGATCTAAAGGTCATTACGGGGAAGAATATTTACAAAGAAGATTAATAAACATTTCGTAGGAACTTCTTTAAATATTCAAAAGAAAACATTGTGGATGCCTTTGAAAATAGCTTTTTTTTGCCAATCAAGGGGAATTTTATCTTCTCCCCCTCCAGTATGGAATTTCAAGTCGTATTTCGGTGAAATTTGCGTCGCTGAGAAAGTCTATCTCATCCTGGTTACTTCCTGAGCCGGGACTTTATTTAGAGACCCGTCTCAATGACGTGGAAAGTAAAGAAAACAATTTTCGAGAAATCATGAATAGTGATTTCTCTTCTCTCTCGCATATGAAAAGAGAGAAAAAAAATAATTTTTCAACGTTGTTATAGAGGAGTTCATAAAAGTTACAGGTTATTTAGTTTTTGCTGAATGACTTTAAAGGCACCAACGGAAAATGGCCATGTATATATATTACCAAAACATGCTGAAAAGTGTTTCATTAGTTATTACTCAAAACAAAATACACATGTGATCAGCCTCTTGGACCTTTCCCCAAGTTAGAATCATATGCCGCCAGATAATAGCTGCTAATGCAAATAGTAAATAGTGTATTCATTACTAATAGGACGAAGGCAATTGAATAGTTGTAACTAATATGCGACTTTGAGATTATACGAATCTTTATGAGTATGTAAAATTTGTAATGAAGATGATCAGATATTTGGATCTTTATTTAAAACCTTCGAAGAAAAACCTGATCTCGTTCTTTTTTTGGATCTTTTGGAATCAACTTTGAAAGTCTACCTTAGGGCCAATCTACACTACTTTTTTCCGTCCTTTATTGAACAATCACCCTCTTTGTAACACAAGAAACCCCAACCCCCCTCCCTGTTCTTGCACTTCCCTATAAAATCGTCCTTCATTCTACCGTTGGTAATTTTGTGATTCCATTTAAGGTGTCATCAACGTCTCCATGGAAATTACCAGAGGTATATTTTTGTAAATATTTTACTGTAGTTAA
Organism: Palaemon carinicauda; assembly: GCF_036898095.1. Lineage (NCBI taxonomy): Eukaryota > Metazoa > Arthropoda > Malacostraca > Decapoda > Palaemonidae > Palaemon > Palaemon carinicauda. The sequence continues at coordinate 90,407,232 of NC_090742.1, read as the reverse complement.
AAAGAATATGACTGACATAGAAGCCAGGTCTCTTTTTAGGGAACATTTTGCAAAACATAACGAATTGACTTTTATATATACTGATGGCTCCAAATCCGATGCTGGCGTTGAATTTGGAGTATATAGTGATGCTTTTAATTGTAGAGGTGCACTTCCTCTAACAGCTTACATATATACAGCCGAGCTATACAGCGTATTAACCGCTATCGAGAAAATAGCGCTACAAGACGAGAGTAATTTTACCATTTTTAGTGTTGCAAGAAGTGTCATACAAGTTTTAGAAGGTTTTAATTCCAATAATCATTTAGTTTTACTAATTTTAGTGTGCCTTTTAGTTATCAGTATGAAAGGTATAACGGTTAGATTTCGCTGGGTTCCGCCACACGTAGGTGTGTCTGGAAATGAGAAGGCAGATTCACTGGCCAAGAATGCTGCAGCTGAGTTGCTACCCAGAAGGTATCCCATTCCCAGTAATGATTTTTTACCTACAATTAAAACTTTTACTAATGACAATTGGCAACAGCATTGGAATGGTTGACTTTAAAATAAGATGTGAGAAATAAGTAATGTTATATCTCCTTGGAGGTATAACGGGATAACCCAAAAGTGGCAGACCATTCTTTGTTGTCTCCGCATTGGTCACACTCAACTGACACACGAGTTTTTGCTGGCTGGCCAACATCAAACATATTGCGGCGACTGTTTGGTACTATTGACAGTGAGGCATTTGTTGTTTGAATGCCCCACTTATAGTTGAGAACAAAATAGATTTCTGTATGAGGCTCGAGGTGAGGATGGTAGGTTAATCCTTGCCATGATTCTTGGACATGATGTGTCTTACCATGCTAGTGGACAGTTCTTCTGAAAGATATTTAACTTTTAAAATGACATATTCGCAATTATGGATTTAATTTAATATTCTTATATTTTTTTTTATTTACATTAAATGATATAGGCGTCAATGACCTTAAATGTCAGGATGCTAGAAAACCTCAAATCAATCAATAAATCAATCAATCAATGTCGATGTTTGTCACTCTCCACTGACCGAGTTTCTTAGGCGGGTTTGAATCATTATGAATATATGTAAACAATGTTCATTGTTCCATGTTCGAAACTATGTCATCAACAAGGTGTTAATGGAACGAAATTAAACAGAAATACAATGACATACTTCATAAATGTTTCCAGTCTAAGATCTCTCTCTCTCTCTCTCTCTCTCTCTCTCTCTCTCTCTCTCTCTCTCTCTCTCTCTCTCTCTCTCTCATGAGGCCGTAAAAGAGAGGTTTATTTATACCACGTATTTCCTATTTCTTGGGCTCACAGAAGATAGTGGCAAAGGGATTCTAAACACAGAAGGAAAGAAAACCATTGTCTGAGTAGAGTTCGAAAGGCGACTTTGGTGGAAACGGAAAAGGGGTTATCTACCTGTATTAAAACTTAACCAGCAGTTCTTAGGGAAAGGGATCTTTATGACTACTGATGCTTCATGAACTCGCTAGAGTTTTAATGGCGGAAATACGGGTTTTCTTTAGATTGCTAATTTAGTCTTACTTTGATCATGATGCGACACAAGTGTTCATACACATAACATTTGTTGAGATAGGACTGGAAAAGACCTATGAAATTTTTTTAATATACATAAAAGAAACTGCATATCGAGGTATTTTTTCTTCATCTGGCTTTACAGAGACATACACACAGAGAAAGAGCCAAAGTTTTGAGAAATAGTAAATGGATTTTTTTTCTTAAGAAAGATCGCTTTTGAAATTTATTTGTGCAAATATTTTTTCATAGGGATTTTATCGGTCGCGTATAATATATTGACAACCATATCCAGAACCTTTCTATCAACGATAAATTTGGGCGCAAACGCGACTCACGATTTTTTTTTTTTCTTGGAAATTTAGCTTATCACATTTTTTGCCTAGGAGAACGGTTATATTTCATGACTCAACTAGTCTTTTTATTTATTTCTTTTATAGCTACAATGCTTTTTTCACTTTTACAGACAATAAAAAGACGAGAAAATATTATGTAAGCATTTGGTACATTTAACCTACTGTACATATATATGGATGAGAGGGATTTGGCTCACCAATGCTTAGAAAATAAGCCTGAAATATGAAGATTATGTTTCTATAATCCTTAAGGTTGAGAAAAAATTACCAACAAAAGGCCAAGCTCATGCACACTAAAGTGGTAATAGTTAAAAAAAAAAAAAAAAAAGAAAAAAAAAAGACTCAAGCCCATATTTCGCTTTTGGTATATAAATATACTATTTTTATGTTATGGGTATGTTGAAAGATGAACAGAGTTTCAGAAACATAAGTAAATATGCCAAAGGCGTCAAATTTGTCCCAAAAATACGCAGACTAGAATATAATTTGAAGACATAGTCTTGCGTATGTACGGCCATTTGGTATATATAGTGTATATAATTTGGGATTTGGGGTAATTTGCTCACTGCTGCTTAGTAAATAACCCTTAAATATGATGATTATGATCTCCAGTGTTAAGGAAAATTAATACTAAAAGCCTATACTTATGCATACTAAAGTCGATTCAATCAATCTCTCTAAAAAAAAAAAATTAAACCTGATTATCAAAAATGAAAAGATAAGAAAATCTTCGCCTATATAGTGTTGTATATTTAAAGATAGGCAATTAAATTATGCGCCGTTGGCAATAGTTTCATGCAAATCGTATGAAAAAAAAATACGTTTTTGACCTTTAACCCAATCACTTCCAAAATTTAATAAAATTGTCCTTGGATTATGGCCAGTCATCCCACCAAATTTCATGAGATAAGGTAAAATAGTTTTTAAGTTATGAAGATCATAAACATGCAGACAGACATACAAACATATAATTACAAAAAACTAAGGGTAATGAGATCCTTATAACATGTTGTATATCACACTTTTGCATTATTTTCATAGAAATCAGCTAAAAATTTACCACGATAGAGCAAAAATAACTTTTATCTTTTTGTGACCTTGAACTTGATATTTTGACTCAATCACTCCAAAAAACTAATCAAATTGCCTTGGATCATGGCCAATCACCCTATAAAATTTCATGAGATTCGGTTAAATAGTTTATGAGAGTTGTGTTTTTTATACCTTTTCGTGACCTTGACCTTGCCTTTTGCCTAAATCACTCCCAATATCTAATCATATTGTCCTTGAATCATGGCCAATGATCCCACCAAATCCCCTGAGATTCGGTAAAATAGTTTTTTAGTTATGGAAATCACAAACACAGACAGACAACGCCTATCAAAACATGACTTCACGAAGTTGACAAAGGTAAATATATGTACCCTTTTACTTGTAGACTAATAATCGACCACTCTGTTCACTGTACATTTGCAGAAAATCAATATCCCTCATTTCCTAAAATAAGATAAACTGGTTAGTTAGATACTCAATCACAAGATCAAAATTTTAATTTCTACAAACATTTTTTTATTGTTTATGAAAGATGTTTAGATTACATTACACATGATAATTTATAGAAGGTAATTTTGATCATTCCTTCCCCAGACAGTCTTTCAGTTATACTAGGGGTTTTCTTTCCCTTTGAGGTCGTTCAGTCATAGATATTTCTGCTTTTCTTGCTGGTTTCAGGTTACTTAGACTGCTTTGCCTTGGACTCCCAGACCGGTTGATTTCACTGAGGTGATGAGCATTAGCTTCACTGGGACGATGATCAGATGTACTGTGGGCTGTCTTGTTAGGTGTAGCAGTTTTATTTTTGGTATTTTGGCATTTGTCAAAATGCTGTATTTGACCTTGATCCTGGTAGAGATAAGGATGGGTTCTAATTACAATGTCCCAAATCCTGGTTCCAAATCAAATCGGCGCCTTCATTTCTTTCATCTACTTATTTTATGATTTGACCTACTTTTCAAGATCTCTCAGTAGTGCCATTCTTCCAGGGCATACTGATTAATGCAAAGTTCTGATAGCACTTTCGACTCCCCTGTTGTATGGCTAAGGGTTGCATCTTAGGGTTGCTTATTTCCTCTTTTATCTGTTCAGAGGTAGTTGAGTCACAATATTCCTGTCATACATTGCTAAACCAGGACTAACAAATTCTTCTCTTGGCATACTTCTCTGTTTGTGTAGGACAAGATGCGTGTTCGGACGTTTTTTCAAAAATTTCTTCATTAGTTTCTTAACTATTTCTATTTCAGCCTCGTCCTTTTCATTACTTTCCTGGTGATAAGATGATGACATTTGCTGGTCAATGTTCCATTCTCTGATGACATTCTGGAATCTGGGACTAGTGATATTTGAACGATTGTTACAGACCAAATTCTTAGGTCTTCCAAAACTAAGACACATATTTTCGATTGCATGAGTAACAATTTTTGTTGTTGGGGATTTCATGGTCTCATCCTTGATAAAATTGCCGCAAAAGTCGGCAATTACTAGATAGTTACGTCCTTCAAGCTCAAATAAATCCCATCCAATCTACTCCTAGGGTAGACCTGCTAAATCATGTGTGATGAATGGCTCTTTCTGGTTGGCTGGCTATAGGTCTTAGCAATTTTGACACTCATTTTCCTTTGAGTATTCAAGGACAATAAACAGTTTATATTGCTCGCCTCATCATTGTTTATGGAGCATTGCGAAATCGTGCAGTTTCTTCATAGTTACTGGATGATAACTTTATGGTGTAAAGACACTATCACCTTTATATATCATATATTTTTCACTTACTAAAGTCTTTCGAAAATCAAAGAAACTTTAGGTTTCATCTGCTACTTCATTTCTGAACTCAGGACAACCATTTATGATATAATATATCACCTGTTGGGAGCGTGAATCATTTGCATTGCCTCCTGGATTTCTTCCTTCCTCCCTCTTGTCAGGAACATCCTGAGGTGCAAATCGGCAGATTTTTGTTTCTGGTGTATCACCTTGCCCTTCTAAGTAAGCTAGACTTAGCATATATGTCATATATAAATTCTCTCCATTTACACATAAAAACTCATAATCATAGGAAAAAATAGTGGTTTATGGTCATTGTGGATTAATTATAACCTTTCTTCCGAGGTATACCGATCAAACTTCTTTAACACAAATACTATTGCTAGAGTTT
>NC_090742.1:90369620-90392120 GCF_036898095.1 Palaemon carinicauda | reverse complement strand
GTAATGAATTTACAATTTTGACTAAGTATCTACGTCCACCGAAGAAATGAAAACATTTAATACCAACAAATAAATGTTATACAAACTGAGGAACTGGATCTTCAATCAACATCCTAAGAAAACCAAGGACTGACATTCAACGTTTACTAAACATTGAAGAAACATATCCAGGAAGCACTACATTCAACGGAAATCTGACCAAAAACATTCACCCAAACATCAGTAAGAAGTAACAATCCAGTGAGAGAAAGAGGAAATGACGACATCACCCTACGCCCATATAAACTGAAGCTAAGTACATTTCTTTATTCATTTCAGTTTTAGACAGTGAAGTGTAGTTATCACGAGTCAATCGTCCATTATTGCTGGGGTGAGTTGTTTGCTAATCTTTAATTTTCTTTCATTTAAGGAAACTGTGTTCAACTTCGAATTCTCGTCTAGAAATTTTTTTTTCTCTGTGCTAATTCCGTTTTCTTTCAGAAGTTCTCGGGAAATATCTTTATATTAATATCATTGTTTTGGGGGATTTTGTTATAATCTTTATCATTTAGTGCTTATGTGTTTACGCAGTGGACGTCTGTATTCATAAAGATATTTTGATAGGATTGCAAGGAGTCGTAGATATGGAAAAAGAAGTACAGTAAACATGACGCCTCCTGTGAGCCCCACCCCTGAACCGAGTAACCCAACCTCAGGACATGGTAACCCCCCTCCCATTGTGACACTAGTAAATGCGCACTCTGCAATCCTTCCTTTTCAAGGTCAGGTTAATTGGTTCTTGCCTCAGAATCTGGAGTCATGGATTTCATCCGTCGATGCCCATTTAAATGCTAAACAGATTATAGACCCATTTGTACAATTACAAGAAGCTAAAAGTTTTATAGACTTTTCTAAAGGAGATGCGAGTGCGTACTTAAGGGGAGTTTCATTTCAAGAGGCAGTTACATGGGATGATTTCAAAGTTAGGCTACGTGCGGTCTATGGAGGTGAGGAAGCCTTAGATGTAGTTTTACCATTAAGAAATACACTTAATCAAGCCACTATGACTCGGCTTAATGTTATTGAGAGAGCAGCTCTCATAGCCGATTGGCTAAACGAGTATCAAGATATTTTAGGTAATTCCACTTTGGTTACTAGAGATGACATCTCCGTGAAAGATTTCTTACGATTAATGTATTTAACTTGCATGACACTTATGTTGCCTGAAGCTTTAGTGCGGTGTTTTGATAAAAAGTTAACGCCAGCAAGTACGGTATTGGATGTATATAAACATATAAAGAAACATATGTCTAAGTGTCCTGATCATGATCCCGTGTTTACACAAGTTTTTACAAAGAATCAAATTAAGCCACAACAAGTAAACGTAGTTCATAATAGTTAAGTTGCAGGAATGACGTGTTATAATTGCAAACGTCAAGGTCACTTGATTACAGACTGAAGAACGAGATTCTGTTCGTTACATAATAGTTCTACTCATTCATATAGTCACTGCTACTTGCGTAAGATACAACAGAATCCTAGAAATACACAGTCAATTCCACAGTCACTTCCATATGGAAATAAAAAGAAAAATCCTCAGTTCAATAAGAAGAAACAGCCAAACGTCAATTTAGTTTAAAATCAGAAACAAACAAATAGTTCTTCGAATAACGCTGATCCTGGGTCGTCAAACCAGAACTCGCAAGGTCAGACTAATTTTCAGAATGTGCAGAGCAAAGCAAATACCACATAATTAACTCCAGTGGGGAAGAGAGTGATGTTGGGTCAAGGTCCTTCATATCAACATCAGTAGTATTGAATAATCCATTTAATGTTTTATCAGATCATTGTGAGGCAATAGATTTTCCTATGATACACACGGCCGAATTAAATAAATCAGTGTATGCTTCCGTAGATTTGCAACAAATTCATACAATAATAAGTCAAAATGAGTTACCACCAAAATTATATGCTGTAAATTTAGAACACCGATCCTTTACATTATTTTTTTACTCTGGTAGTCCACGTAATATCATGGATTTCGATCTTCCCTATAGAAAAGTCCGGAATAAAGCTCTCAGGTATATGAAATAATGAATTAAATGTAACAGGCATAACTCATATTCAGTTCAAGGTCGGTAAGCGCACGTTTGCCGATACATTTGTTGATGTACAAAACATTGATATGTATCCAGCTGTAATTATAGGATACCTATCTATGGGCAATCAAAACATTATCTTAGCCCGTGCCAAGCACGGCGTGTATATCAAAGGAAAATTCGATAAGTCTTCTAATACCTTAAAATCAGTTTTGGATAAAAAGGAGACGACAAATAAAAGAGTGGCATACGTTGAAGAACCAATAACTTGTCTCACTAATAAAGAAATAATATACGCAACCCAACAGAATTCTCGTTCCCGCGTAATATCATCTTGCACGCAATCTATCGAGCCGAACGTAACTTCGAATTTAATAGTGCAAATAAAGAAAACGTTACCGGGATAATTGAAAACTAACGGATTGTCCGTCACACAAGCTATTTATACAGTAGGCTCACATATACAATGTAATATTGAAATCTGTAATCATTTAAATACCACTTTAGTAATTCACAAAAATCAACATATCTTGGATCTAGAAGTTTATAAACATTGTATTCTTACCGTTGCTGAAATCAATCACGCTCAATCAGTTGCGGACGAATCCCTTTTGCAATCTATTAAAAATAAAATTAGTAAAGATATTCAAGAAGAAGAAATTCAGCAGGAATTTTTTGAACTTTTAACTGAGTATCATGATGTTTTTTCCACTACGGATGGATCCTTAGGAAAAACAGATGTGATCGAGCATCAAATAAGGTTAAAGGACAAGCAGAAAATTATCTATGTACCCTCGTACAGACTCCCTATGAAATTTCAGAATGAAATAAATGATGAAGTAGGTAGAATGCTAGAAGAAGGAGTCATTGGGATATCGAACAGCCCTTATAATTTTCCATTAATAGTTGTACCGAAAAAAGATCGAACATGGCGTATCTGCGTAGAATTCCGTCGCTTGAATGAGGAAACGATCCCTGATCGATTCCCAGTGTCATGTACTGACGATATTTTATCTTTGTTAGGTCAAAATAAATATTTTACCAGTTTGGACTTACTTAAAGGCTTTCACCAGATATCATTAGAAGAAAATAGTATCCCATTCACAGCCTTCAGCACCGCCAGGGGACCTTATGAATTTTTACGGATGCCTTTTGGTTTACGTTGTGCTCCTATAACATTTACAAGAATGATTAACATAGTGTTTGGGGAATTTTTAGGGGATATATTGCATGCCTATATGGACGACCTTGTAATCTTTTCCAATACCTTAGAAGAACATCTACGTAAATTAGAACTAGTACTACAGAGACTAAGACAACATAACTTAAGGGTAAAGATTAGTAAGTGTGAATTTTTCAAAAAAGAATTAGTCTATTTCGGTTTTACGGTGTCAATCAAGGTCTTAAAGTAGTCCATGATAAGGTGTCGGCTATCCGTAACTTTCCGATACCTACTAATGTCAAGGGAATACAGCAATTTCTGGGTTGTAGTGGATATTACAAGCGTTTTATACGCAGTTATTCAATAATAGCCGCTCCCCTAATTGATCTTACGAAGAAGGGCGTAGATTTCATATGGTCTGAGCAGCATCAACAGGCGTTTAATACCTTGAAAGATAAACTGTGTAGTTCTCCTATCTTAAAATTTCCTGACTTCGGTAAGGAATTCTTCATTGCAACAGACGCCTCAGACTTAGGAGTAGGTGGGGTATTGCTTCAGCAACATGAAAAACAATTTTTCCCGATAGCTTTGTATTCTCGAAAACTGAGAACTTCCGAAAGTAAGTATGCAGTAATAGACAAGGAAACACTAGCTATTGTTAATTCACTAGTGCATTTTAAGTTCATGATATACGGTTATCGCGTTAAGGATCTTACTGATCATAAACCACTATCCGACTTCTTTAAAGGCTTCAGCCACAGCCGCAAACGAACTCGGTGGCATTTGATCATTCAAGACTTTGGCGCAAGAATCGGGTATTTACCAGGGAAAGCAAATATCATTGCTGATACCTTATCACGCAACCCCGTGTCATCTTGTACGGAGCCTTTAGCTGAATTAATAGATATATCAACATATACACACACACACATATATATATATATATATATATATATATATATATATATATATATATATATATATATATATATATATATATATATATATATATATATATATATATATATATATATATATATATATATATATATATATATATATATATATACCCTTAATGAGTCAATATGGATAAATATCAACACAACATCGTGCTCAAATAGAAATAAATTTCTAGCTCATACTTGGGATCGAACACTAGCCCCCTTCTAATGAAAGGCCAGGTCGATTTCAACCATGCCACAAGAGGCCATAAAAGAAGTCGGAACCTAACTGATAATCTGCGGTTCAGGATTTACCTGGCAAGTCATCAGTCTTTTACATGGGAGTTTTCCCCGACTTCCCGGCCCACCAAGTGAAACAATTGATAGTAATTCATTCAAATTACCCCTAATGAGTCAATATGGATAAATATCAACACAACATCTTGTACAAATAGAATTAAATTTATAGCTCACACTTGGGATCGAACACTAGCCCTTCTAATGAAAGGCTAGGTCGATTCCAATGATACAACGAGAGGCCATAAAAGAAGTCGGAACCTAACTGCTAATCTGCGGTTCAGGATTCAGCAGGCGAGATATCAGTCTCTTACCAGCGAGTTTTCCCTGACTTCCCGGCCCATCGCTTGATACAATTGATAATAATTCATTCAAATTACCCCTAATGAGTCAATATGGATAAATATCGACAAAACATCGTGCTCGAATAAAAATAAATTTTTAGCTGGTAGGAGACTGATATCTCGCCAGGAAAATCCTAAACCGCAGATTAGCAATAAGGTTCCGACTTTTTTATGGCCTCTCATGGCATAGTTGTAATCGATCTGGACTTTCATTAGCAGGGGCTAGTGTTCGATTCCAAGTATGAGCTAGAAATTTATATATAAATATATATATATATATATATATATATATATATATATATATATATATATATATATATATATATATATATATATATATATATATATATATATATATATATATATATATATATATACGTACATATAATATATATATATATATATATATATATATATATATATATATATATATATATATATATATATATATATATATACATATATATATATATATATATATATATATGTATATATATATATATATATATATATATATATATATATATATATATATATATGTATATATATATATATATATATATATATATATATATATATATATATATATATATATATATATATATATATATATATATATATATATATATATATACATATATATATATATATATATATATATATATATATATATATATATATATATATATTATGAATATATATATATATATATATATATATATATATATATATATATATATATATATATATATATATATATATATATATATATATATATATAATATATATATATATATATTCATAATATATATATATATATATATATATATATATATATATATATATATATATATATATACATAATATATATATATATATATATATATATATATATATATATATATATATATATATATATATATATATATATATTTATATATGTGTGTGTATACACACACACATATATATATATATATAACGGATTTTGAGCGAAGCGAAAAATCTATTTTTGGGTGAGATGGCCATGTCGTCCTGATGGAAGTTCCTATAGGGTAGCTTCCTAGGGTATATTACAACTACGGCAATATTCCCAGAGAATTTACCTTAAGGTACCAGAATTCTAACTCCTGGAGCGAGTATCCCTCGTGAAAGGGATATCGCGACATATCAGAGGACGTATTCTAGACACGTCACATGGCAATCTACGACCTGAACAGAGATTTCGTCTCGTAGGAGGGAGATTGACGAGATACGAATTCGGGAAAGAAAAAGGGGAGCCGCTCCCAAGGCTTCCCTATCCCCCGATTCGTATGCGTGCCTGGCGCCAATCCTGGCGCCATCTGTAATCCTTGTAGCGTACACGAGGTGCTACAGATACTGTATGTAGGGAGGGGTCCTACAGCCCTTTCTTAGAAAGGCAAGGGCGGGTCCATCAGGAAGACATGGCCATCTCACCCAAAAATAGATTTTTCGCTTCGCTCAAAATCCGTTTTTTGGGCTCAAGCCATGTCGTCCTGATGGAAGTGTACCAGAGCATTACTGTATCTGTGGATTCTCAGAACGTGCCGTACTCCCCGGAGGTAATTTTTTCCCGGTCGACTAGACCTAGAGACCTAAGATGTTACCGTTATACATCTTTTCAACTAACTATAAACTATGTTAGAGCTTCCTGCCCCCTACAGGGAAGAGTCCTACTAGACTCTGGAAAAGTCTCGAAGAGTACATATATCTATGTACGAATACCAGGCAAGCTAATATAGTGGTCTCGCCCTATATTAAGTAAAGCATAGTTTGTAAAGGACCACTGCGTCAATATGAAATATCGACCAGTTTTCCGCACAATACTTGTATTGGACAAAGGTTTTATATCCACATAGGAGGAAAACCAATGCAACATAGCTTGCATGAAGGAACAATTCTATTAGAATTATCCCAGATAAGGTACATAGAATGAATGCTCAATTATACCAGTAAATTGACACAGGTGAAGGAGACGCAAGGTTCTCAAGAACCAGAATATTGACAGGCAATAAATAGACAGGTTAACCACAATTATTTATATATATATATATATATATATATATATATATATATATATATATATATATATATATATATAAGAAGAGGATAACCCAAAACTTTAAGCATAAGTATGATAGTAAACAGGGCTTGTTTGTCTGAAAGAAAAACATTAGATGCCACTTTAAGGATACCGAGGTATCAAAGTCATAAAAGCCTGTATTACAAATCAATGACATTAGCGTTAGAAACGCTCGGCACACATGTCTGCACTTATGCTAGGTTCACCTTCGGAAATGGAACAGTCTGGATGGGCAACACAGTGCCCTTACTTAGTTTGTAGTACAGTATGTAACTACACACTCACCCTGGAATTAATCGTCCCAATTAAGACCACTGTTCCTCGCAGAGTTAAACAGTAGGGTTAACACCGCGACCCACTGCTACCACAGATCTCTTTTAGTTCCTCTACTTGCTTCGCATAGTGGCGAAAGAACACTCTGGAAGACTTCCAGCCAGTGTATGAACGGAGATGTTCAAAATCCATGCAATTAAAGAAATTTAAGAATGAGGCAACTTTCCTTGGATCGTGACCTGCGGGTGTATTGTCAGGATCCGCTCTGCGAATAAAATATGTGATTTTCGCTCTGAGTTGATTCAGAGATAAATTTGAGCCTGATGTTTCTCCCCTGAATAGTTGACCACCCTTGAAGTCTGAAGTTCTATGAAGATAGACCTTTAGGCATTCTACTGGACATAGAGATGCATCTTCTTTCAGAGGGCAGATTCTCCAGGGACCCCACCTGTTGGTGGGTAACTCATTCTTGGCGAGAAACGTAGGATCCGGAAACAGGTTCAGTTCTTCCCCATCCAGAAACTGAACACGACCTGCCTCTCTCGAGAGGCTACAATCTCACTAATCCTGGCCCCGGACGCGAGTGCAAATTAGGAAAATAACTTTTTGTGTCAAATCCTTTAACGCACATTCTTCATTGCTCAACAGAGAAGCGAAATGAAAAACTTGTCTAAAGACCATGAAATGGGCTTTGGAGGTGCTGAAGGTCTGAGCCTAGCACAGGCTTTCGGGACTTTATTAAAGATCTCGTTACCTAGGTCGACCTGGAAGGCATATAGAATGGGTCTTGTCAAAGCAGACTTACACGCTGAAATTGTGTTCGCTGCCAACCCTTGACCATGGAGGTGGGGAAAAAAGATAAGCAGAAGTCTGTCAAGATCTCCTGCGGAATCTTCGCCTTGACAAAGGCCACCCATTTTCTCAAAGATGACTCATATTGCCTTCTAGTAGATTTGCATTTATATTCCTCAATGAAGTCTATACTGGCTTTCGAAATCCCGAAACGCTTTCTCACCGCTAGGGAGAGAAAATCATGAACTGCAGGGTCCGGGTTTTCTGTAATGAAGCGCAGACAGTTGACTTCTGGACTCGCTGGGTCAGAACTGGATCTGGTAGTGGTACAAACTTCAGCTACAGTTCCAATGCCAGGAGGAACCACACGCTGTTCGGCCACTTGTGGGCCACTATTGCCGCTACCCTTTGAAGGATCTCAGTTTGTTGAGGACCCTCAACAGAAGGTTGTGAGGAGGGAACAGATAAATCTTGGACCATCTGTTCCAGTCGAGGGACATCGCGTCCACTGCTTCCGCTAAGGGGTCCTCGTACGGGGCACGTACAGGGGCAACTTCTTGTTGTCTTTCGTCGCAAAGAGGTCTATCTGCAGTTCTGGGACTGATTCAGAATGAAGGAGAATGATCCTGCGTCTAAGGACCATTCCGACTCTATCGGTGTGAACCTGGATAGAGCGTCCGCTGTCACATTGCGGACTCCTTGAAGGTGAACTGCCGACAGGTACCACTTCTTCTTTTCCGCCAATCGGAAGACGGCCAATATCACCTGGTTGAGAGGTGGTGACCTCGATCCTTGTCGATTCAAGTATCTTACAACTACCTCGCTGTCTATTACCACTTTATGTGGAACGAATGACGCGGGGAGACTTTCTTTAAGGTAAGGAGCACTGCCCTAGCTTCTAGAAAGTTTTATGAGAAAGGTCTTGAATAGCCTGGACCAAGTCCCCTGGACTTTTTTCCGATGAGAGTGACCTCCCCATCCCTCCTTTGAGGCGTCTGAGTGAATCGTCACCGACGGGGGAGGTGGCTGAAGAAGAACCTGACTTCTTTAGATTTCTGGCTTGGGACCAAGGCCTGAGAAGAGTACTTAGCCGAAGCGGCTGGTCTTCTCAGATCTCTTCACGCGTTTGATGCATAACTTCTCCAAACTCCGATTGCATCCTTTAGCTGTGCTCTTAGCACTGGGTCTGTCACCGAAGCAAACTGGAGAGAGCGCAGTACTCTCTCCTGCTCGTGTCTTGATATCCTTTCGGAATTTTGAAGTCTCTTGACAGAACCCGCTATCTCCTTCCTTTTCTTCGCTGGGGTGGAGAAACGGTGTGACAAAAGGTCCCAGTGGATCTTAGCCACTGGAACTTTTGAGATGGAGAAAGTCGAGACTTTTTCTGTTGATCTTGAAGCCTAGGTACTCTAGGAACTGGATCACTTGACTGGAAGCTTGCAAGCATTCTGTCTCGGATGCTGCCCACACCAACCAGTCGTCCAGGTAGGCTACTACCTGAATTCCCTTTAGGCGAAATTGTTTGAGAGCTACGCTCGCAAGCTTCGTAAAAATCCTTGGGGCTATGTTTAGCCCGAATGGCATCGCTCCGAAGGCGTATAGTCTTCGCTGTAGCCTGAACCCTAGGTAGGGGGAGAGTCGATGGCTAATTGGAATGTGCCAGTAGGCATCTGACAAGTCTATAGAGACGGAATATGCCCTCTTGGGCAGTAAGGTCCTTATGTGTTGCAGTGTTAGCATTTTGAATTTGCAATTCACTATGAACTGGTCAAGTGGCGACAAGTCCAGAATGACTCTGAGCTTTTCCAAGTCTTTCTTGGGAACACAAAACAGCCTCCCTTAGAAATTGATGGGCTTCACCCTTTTTCTCCAACTGTTCTTGAACGTACTCCTCCATAACGGGGGTGGAGTGTTGGAAAAGCCGAAGGTACGGGGGTGGAGTGCTGTACCAGCTCCCGCCCAATCCATTCTTGAGTAGGCTGTGGGCCCAGGGATCGAAGGTCCACCGATCCCGAAATTTCAGAAGTCTCCCTCCTACCGGTATCACCTCACTTGGACTGCCGTCCTGAGGTCTTGCTTTCCTGACCACGACCACCCCTGAATCCCCTTCCCCTTGAGGGGCGTCTAGACGAGCCTCTGGCTGCTCCTCTAGGCTTTGCTCGGAAGGAAGTAGACTGCCCTTCGAACGCTGGGGTGAATGCCGTGGACTGTGTCGACACGGCCTGGGGTACCCACTGAAAGGTGGTCGGGGTTTGTGCCACGATCTGGGGCACTGGGGGCAATGGCAATTGCAGTTGCTGTTGCTGTCTAAGAGGCTTGGCTGGCCGAGACGGTAGCCTAGTCCTCATAGTCTTCCTCTTTGGTTGAGGACCCTCATCCGGGGAAGACTTTCTTTTGATAGCCAGGTCCCACTTCTGGAGAAGGTTTCTATTCTCCTAGGTGGCTTTATCAAAAACTTCTTTGACCAAGTCGGTAGGGAAAAAGGTCTTTTCCCCAAATGTTGGAGGAGATTAGTTTCTTTAGCTCGTGCCTCACTGTAGCCGAGGTAAACACGAACTCCCTACAAGCTCTCCTTGCCTTGACGAAGCCATAAAGGTCCTTCGTCACTGTGGCCAGATGAGGCTTGGCCACTACCATGAACATTTCATGGACCTTGGGGTCACTTGCCATCGTCTCGAGAGTAGTCTGAAGAGACATTGAGGCAGTCAGTCTTTCTTTTGTATCGAACTCACTTCGCAAAAGAAAGTCAGACAGCTTAGGGAGGTCCTTGCCGAACTGACGTCCGGCAATATCAGCCTCCAACTTTCCCCACTTAGAACGTAAGATGGACGTCCTTCCAATCTTTGTGGTCCATAGGCAGGGCCAGCGACAAGGGTTTACACTCCTCTAGGGAGGGGCAAGACTTGCCGGCCTCGATTGCTTTTAGTACAGCCAGAAACCCTTTCTGTAAAAGGGGGAAGGCTCTAGTAGGCGAGGACACAAAGGAAGGGAGCTTCCTATTCAATGCAGCTACCTTTGAGTTAGAGAAGCCCCTCTCTTTCATCGAAGATGAAAGTAGAGCTTGAGCCTTAGCATGGTCCATCACTATGACCTCCTTCGGCTCTGCCTCCTCCTTTGAAGCTGGTTCCTTCCTCAGCCGGACTTAACAGTCCGGATATGGTGCCTTGCTGGGCCAGAATTCCACCCTCCAGGGGAACTGAGCCCAGCATATCCGAGATGACGATCTTTCCAGTCGTCATCGACATGTGCTCAGCATACCTCCATGGGTTAGCATCTGAGCACAAAGGAAGGTCTTTCACATTGAGCTTTTCTGGGGCCCATGTGATTCTGCAAGGCACTGCATTCGCAGTTCCATTGCAGCCGCCTTCTCCTGATTCTCCTTCTGCATTTGTTGGATCATTCCAACAATAGAAGAGAGGGCCTGTCCCAGCTCTACTGGGATACCGGCCGATGTAGAGGGGCTTGAACTTCATCCTGGGCTTCTGCATGGAGGTCTTCCTCCTGACACCCGTCCACATCAGATATCCTGTCATTTAGCTGGATGTCTTGCATCGCGACCGCGACTTCAGCATCCACCTGGATCTGAACTTAGGGGATCTCCTCTTGAGGCTGGGGAATCACTGCATCAGCTGATGCCTTAGGGAAAAGATACGCCCTCATCTTCTCACTTGGAAGATAAGGGCCAGAAGTGTACTTTTGGAAGCCCCTTACCCAGGTACGAAGCTTCTTCCTAGCTATTTAAATGTCTCATTAATCAGGTTAGTGCACACAGTACATACCTGAGGGTCCCAATACCGGAGATCATCCTTGGAGACAGCGTATGCTGCGTGTCTCCTACAAAACTCATGTCCGCAGAGGTTCTTGCTGCTGACATTGCAGAAAGCACTTCCCCACTTCGGAGTGTCCTTCTGTAAAGAGAAGAAATTTCCATGAGTATCAAGTGAACTATGTATCACTGGATATGCATAGTATAGCATAACAATTCAGAAAGGAAAGACACACACTTGTGTTTCCCTCACAACCCATTGCTGCAGCCTTCCAGATAATAAAATCAAAATGGTTTATCTCTACTAGAGTAACCAATGAAAAGTTTCCAGAGGAAACAGGTGGAGCTCACACCTAGGCAATGATTTTAAAATCCGGGATAATAGACAGGGAAGAACTCTGCTTCTTGTCTGAAGGCAACAGCAAAGGGCCGTGCAAGAAAACACAATAGTGTTAGAAGATACAGTGCTGTACCTAAACCTTTACTATAGTTTTCTTCTTACTGTATATGCTATACAGAAGAATACTAGTACAGTATAGGAGGATGTGTGCCGGCCTGCCTTTGCCGGCCGGCACACACCACAACTAGCTTTAAAGTATACTACTTAACAGCTATAGGGCGGCAGCATTCTGGTTCAAATGCCTGTGCCGGTCGGCAGCAACTGCCGGCCGGCCATAGCCAGTGTTGGCCGGCAATGACTGCCGGCCAGCAACTACACAAGGTAGTACCCAGCTGCCGGCCACACTCTTGGTGACCGGCAGACAAGGACTGACATAAGCCGGCCGGCAAAGGTACAAGACCGATGCCAGCCGGCAGCAAAAGAACCAGAAGACAACACCTGCCCGGCTGCTAGCCTCATAGGCCGGCAGCCGGGACAGGTACAGCACTTAGAAGAAAATAGAATGGATGCCGGGATAAGAGAGTACACTACCCCCCCAAGCCCGGCAACCGAAAGAGTGCATATAAGGAAGGGGAGAAACTTAATTCAGGCTTCCTTGACCAATGCCGTCCGGCTCTGCCGGCAGGCATGGATGAGGGACCAAGAGAGGTCCGGGCAGCACTCGAAAACATAAAACCCTTGCCGGCCAGCATCTCTGCCGGCCGGCAATGGGCTTAGTCAATTCCACATCCCAACCTATACTAGGTCCAGAAGTAGAACGACGAAAAATACAGTAATACCCCTGCCGGCCAGCTCTGCCGGCCGGCAAGGTACAGTACAGTAATGGCTAGGCCATTACGGAGATAGAGGGGGAAGGGACAAGAGGGTCCTGCCAACCTTGCTTTAGTGACAGATCACCCGCAGCCAAGAACTTTGTCTTAGCCTAAGGGAGATCTAAGGGAAAGGGCCAGCACAGTAGTATAATACTTGCCAGCTTCCAGAGCACCAAAGCAAGGAAGGCGTTGCTACTCCCAAGGGAAGATTTTATCCTCCCCGAGAACAGCAACAGGACTTAGTCTGGTCGATCACAAAAGAAGGAATCATAACTTACAGAAACCTTCGATAGTGACCTAAGGGAGCTAAGCTCCCTTTGTAAGTGTTAGGTCAGCGAGGGAGACTCTGCCCCAAGCCAGACAACACGGACTCAGACTAAAAACTCTGTTGTTCTGTCCCTCTTTGAACCAGACTTTGCTGGAACAGGAAGGTACAGTAACACCCTAGTATAGTTTTATCGAAAATAAATTCGGAAAAAACCACTTAGGGATAAGCCCAAGGCTTAAACAGAGGGAAAGGGATTGCATACCTTCTCCGAAGAAAAGAAAGCAACCGGGGAGTATAATAAAGTATACTAAGGCTCCATAAGCAATTAGCCTAGGCACCAAGAGAATCGATTACCTAATTCACCGAAACTCTCACGTATACAATCTTGGAAATATTCCACACAGTCTAAAATGTATAAAATATAGCCTAAAGCTTCAATAAAAACCAAAATCATGCATTAAGTACTAGGACCAAACGACTAGGCTACATGGCCTAGCGTAGGCCAGAATGGCGAATACTTCGCCAAATAATACTAAGCACGAAAGGAAATCCTATGTAAAGCTAAATAGCTAAAATTTATTAAGCAAAACAACCAGGAATGTCACTCTGACTAACTAATATATACCTAGCGAGTGACAGTGTCCAGGACACCTCTGGTAGGCTACGGCTCTTGTATCAAAGATTGATCCCATTAATCACTAAAAATTTTACCAAGAGCCTACATTTATACATAACAGACACTATACTCAACTTATCCGAGGTCAACGAAGACGAAGAAGCCATGAAAAGCTGAATAAATCCAAGATTTGCGAGAAAAACAGGAAAAAACACCGAGTTGTTAAGCTACGCAAAAAGGAATACAGATGGCGCCAGGATTGGCGCCAGGCACGCATACGAATCGGGGGATAGGGAAGCCTTGGGAGCGGCTCCCCTTTTTCTTTCCCGAATTCGTATCTCGTCAATCTCCCTCCTACGAGACGAAATCTCTGTTCAGGTCGTAGATTGCCATGTGACGTGTCTAGAATACGTCCTCTGATATGTCGCGATATCCCTTTCACGAGGGATACTCGCTCCAGGAGTTAGAATTCTGGTACCTTAAGGTAAATTCTCTGGGAATATCGCCGTAGTTGTAATATACCCTAGGAAGCTACCCTATAGGAACTTCCATCAGGACGACATGGCTTGAGCCCAAAAATATATATATATATATATATATTGTATATATATATATATATGTATATATATATATATATATACATATATATATATATACATATATATATATATATATACATATATATATATATATATATATAGCTATATTCATATATATATATATATATGTATATATATATATATATATATAGATATATATATATATATATATAAAATATAAATATGTATATATATATATAATATATACATATATATATATATATATATATTTATATATATATCTATATATTTATATATATATATATATATATAAATATATATATATGTAAATATCTATAATATATATATATATGTATATATATATATATATATGTATATATATTATATATATATATATATATATATTTATATATATACATATATATATATATATATATATTTATATATATATATATATATATATATTTATATCTATATATATATATATATATATCTATATATATATATATATATATGTATATATATATATATTTATTTATTCATATATATATATATATATATGTATATATATATATATATATATGTATATTTATATATCTATATATATATAAATATATATATGTATATATATATATATATATATATGTATATATATACAGTATATATATATATATATATGAATATATATATATATATATACATATATATATATATATATATATACATAAATATATGTATATATAAAAACATATATATATATATATATATATACATATATATATATATATATATATACAGTATATGTGTGTATGTGTGTGTGTGTGTTTATATGTATATATATATATATATATGTAACGGATTTTGAGCGAAGGTAAAAATCTATTTTTGGGCGAGATGGCCATGTCGTCCTGATGGAAGTTCCTATAGGGTAGCTTCCTAGGGTATATTACAACTACGGCGATATTCCCAGAGAATTTACCTTAAGGTACCCAGAATTTTAACTCCTGGAGCGAATATCCCCTAATGAAAGGGATATCTCGACATATCAGAGGACTTATTCTTGACACGCCACATGGCAATCTGCGCCCCTAACAGAGATAACACATCGAGGGGTCAATTGGCAAGAAACGATAACGGGAAAGAAAAAGGGGGAGCCGGGTCCCATGGCTCCCTCTTCTCCAGTTTTGTAAGCGTGCCTGGCGCCAATCCTGGCGCCATCTGTATTCCTTGTAGCGTACACGAGGTGCTACAGATACTGTATGTAGGGAGGGGTCCTACAGCCCTTTCATAGAAAGGGAAGGGCGGGTCCATCAGGACGACATGGCCATCTCGCCCAAAAATAGATTTTTCGCTTCGCTCAAAATCCGTTTTTTGGGCTCAAGCCATGTCGTCCTGATGGAAGTATACCAGAGCATTACTGTATCTGTGGATTCTCAGAAACGTGCCGTACTCCCCCAGAGGTAATTTTTCCCCGGTCAACTAGACCTAGAGACCTAAGATGTTACCGTTATACATCTTTTCAACTAACCATAAACCATGTTAGAGCTTCCTGCCCCCTACAGGGAAGAGTCCTACTAGACTCTGGAAAAGTCTCGAAGAGTACATATACCTATGTATGAATACCAGGCAAGCTAATATAGTGGTCTTACCCTATATTAAGTAAAGCATAGTTTGTAAAGAACCACTGCGTCAATATGAAATATCGAACAGTTCTCCGCACAATACTTGTATTGGACAAAGGATTATATCCGCATAGGAGGAAACTTGTAAAACCGCCACCGTCCACTTCTGGGACGGAATCCTCCCGTTAAGGGAAAGCATAAACCAATGCAACATAGCTTGCATAAATGAACAATTCTATTAGAATTATCCCAGATAAAGTACATAGAATGAATGCTCAATTATACCAATAAATTGACACAGGTGAAGGAGACGCAAGGTTCTCAAGAACAAGTTTATTGACAAACAATAAATAGACAGGTTAACAACAATTATATATATATATATATATATATATATGTATATATATATATATATATATATATATAAGAAGAGGATGACCCAAAACTTTAAGCATAAGTATGATAGTAACCAGAACTTGTTTATCTGAAAGAAAAACATTATTGCCACTTTTAAGATACCGAGGTATCAAAGTCATAAAAGTCTGTATTACAAATCAATCACATTAGCGTTAGAAAACGCTCGGCACACATGTCTGCACTTATGCTAGGTTCACCTTTGGAAATGGAACAGTCTACGTGGGCAACTTAGTGCCCCCACTTAGTTTGTAGTACCGTATGTAACTACACACTCACCCTGGAATTAATCGTCCCAATTAAAACCACTGTTCCTCGCAGAGTTAAACAGTAGGGTTAACGACGCGACCCACTGCTACCACAGATCTCTTTAGTTCCTCTACTTACTTCGCATAGTGGCGAAAGAACACTCTGGAAGACTTCCAGCCAGTGTATGAACGGAGATGTTCAAAATCCATACAATTAAAGAAATTTAAGGATGAGGCAACTTTCCTCGGTTCGTGACCTGCGGGTGTACTGTCAGGATCCGCTCTGCAAATAAAATATGTGATTTTCGCTCTGAGTTGATTCAGAGATAAATTTGAGCCTGATGTTTCTCCCCTGAATAGTTGACCACCCTTGAAGTCTGAAGTTCTACGAAGATAGACCTTTAGGCATTCTACTGGACATGGAGATGCATCTTCTTTCAGAGGGCAGATTCTTCAGAGCCCCCACCTGTTGGTGGGTAACTCATTCTTGGCGAGAAACGTAGGATCCGGAAACAGGTTCAGTTCTCCCCCATCCAGGAACTGAACACAATCTGCCTCTCTCGAGAGGGCTACAATCTCACTAACCCTGGCCCAGGATGCGAGTGCAAATAGGAAAATAACTTTTTGTGTCAAATCCTTTAACGCACACTCCTCATTGCTCAACAGAGAAGCGAAATGAAGAACTTTGTCTAAAGACAATGAAATGGGCTTTGGAGGTGCTGAAGGTCTGAGCCTAGCGCAGGCTTTCGGAACTTTATTAAAGATCTCGTTCCCGAGGTCGACCTGGAAGGCATATAGAATGGGTCTTGTCAAAGCAGACTTACACGCCGAAATCGTGTTAGCTGCCAACCCTTGACCATGGAGGTGGATGAAGAAAGATAAGCAGAAGTCTGTCGAGATCTCCTGCGGATTCTTCAACTTGACAAAGGCCACCCATTTTCTCAAAGATGACTCATATTGCCTTCTAGTAGATTTGCCCTTATATTCCTCTAAGAAGTCTATGCTGGCTTTCGAAATCCCGAAACGCTTTTTCACCGCTAGGGAGAGAAAATCATGAGCTGCAGGGTCCGGGTTTTCTGTAATGAAGCGCAGACAGTCGACTTCTGGACTCGCTGGGTCAGAACTGGATCTGGTAGCGGTACAAACTTCAGCCGTAGTTCCAATGCCAGGGGGAACCACACGCTGTTCGGCCACTTGTGGGCCACTATTGCCGCTACCCCCCCTTGAAGGATCTCAGTTTGTTGAGGACCCTCAACAGAAGGTTGTGAGGAGGGAACAGATAAATCCTGGACCATCTGTTCCAGTCGAGGGACATCGCGTCCACTGCTTCCGCTAAGGGGTCCTTGTACGGGGACACGTACAGGGGCAACTTCTTGTTGTCTTTCGTCGCAAAGAGGTCTATCTGCAGTTCTGGGACTTGATTCAGAATGAAGGAGAATGATCCTGCGTCTAAGGACCATTCCGACTCTATCGGTGTGAACCTGGATAGAGCGTCCGCTGTCACATGCGGACTCCTTGAAGGTGAACTGCCGACAGGTACCACTTCTTCTTTTCTGCCAATCGGAAGATGGCCAACATCACCTGGTTGAGAGGTGGTGACCTCGATCCTTGTCGATTCAAGCATCTCACAACTACCTCGCTGTCCATCACCAACCTTATTTGGATCGAGTGACGCGGGGAGACTTTCTTTAAGGTAAGGAGCACTGCCATAGCTTCTAGAAAGTTTATGTGAAAGGTCTTGAATAGCTTGGACCAAGTCCCCTGGACTTTTTTCCGATGAGAGTGACCTCCCCATCCCTCCTTCGAGGCGTCTGAGTGAATCGTCACTGACGGGGGAGGTGGCTGAAGAAGAACCGACTTCTTTAGATGTCTGGCTTGGGACCAAGGCCTGAGAAGAGTACGTAGCCGAAGCGGAACTGGTCTTCTCAGATCTCTTCGCGCGTCTGATGCATAACTTCTCCAAACTCCGGTTGCATCCTTTAGCTGTGCTCTTAGCACTGGGTCTGTCACCGAAGCAAACTGGAGAGAGCCCAGTACCCTCTCCTGTTCGCGTCTTGATATCCTTTCGGAATCTAGAAGTCTCTTGACAGAACCCGCTATCTCCTTCCTTTTCTTCGCCGGGATGGAGAAACGGTGTGACATTTGGTCCCAGTGGATTCCCAGCCACTGGAACTTTTGAGATGGAGAAAGTCGAGACTTTTTTCTGTTGATCTAGAAGCCTAGATACTCTAGGAACTGGATCACTTGACTGGAAGCTTGCAAGCATTCTGTCTCGGATGCTGCCCACACCAACAAGTCGTCCAGGTAGGCTACTACCTGAATTCCCTTTAGGCGTAATTGTTTGAGAGCTACGCTCGCAGGCTTCGTGAAAATCCTCGGGGCTATATTTTGCCCGAATGGCATGGCTCTGAAGGCGTATAGTCTTCGTTGTAGCTTGAACCCTAGGTAGGGGGAGAGTCGACGGTTGATTGGAACGTGCCAATAGGCGTCTGACAAGTCAATGGAGACTGAATATGCCCTCTTGGGCAGTAAGGTCCTTATGTTTTGCAGTGTTAGCATCTTGAATTTGCAATTCACTATGAACTTGTTGAGTGGCGACAAGTCCAGAATGACTCTGAGCTTTTCCGAGTCTTTCTTGGGAACACAAAACAGCCTCCCTTGGAATTTGATGGACTTCACCCTTCGGATCACTTTTTTCTCCAACAGTTCTTGAACGTACTCCTCCAGAACGGGGGTGGAGTGTTGGAAAACCGAGGGCACGGGGGTGGAGTGCTGTACCAGCTCCAGCCCAGTCCGTTCTTGAGTAGGCTGTGGGCCCAGGGATTGAAGGTCCACCGATCCCGAAAATTCTGAAGTCTCCCTCCTACTGGCATCATCTCACTTGGACTGCCGTCCTGAGGTCTTGCCTCCCCGACCGCGATCACCCCTGAATCCCCTTCTCCTTGAGGGGCGCCTAGACGAGCCTCTGGCTGCTCCTCTAGGCTTTGCTCGAAAGGAAGTAGACTGCCCTTCGAACGTTGGGGTGAATGCCGTGGACTGTGTCGACACGGCCTGGGGTACCCACTGAAATGTGGTCGAGGTTTGTGCCACCAACTGGGGCACTGAAGGCAATGGCAATTGCAGTTGCTGTTGCTGTTTAAGAGGCTCGGCTGGTCGAGACTGTAGCCTAGTCCTCATAGTCTTCCTCTTTGGTTGAGGACCCTCATCCGGGGAAGACTTTCTTTTGTTAGCCAGGCCCCATTTCTGGAGAAGGTTTCTATTCTCCAAGGCGGCCCTATCAACAACTTCTTTGACCAATTCGGTAGGGAAAAGGTCTTTGCCCCAAATGTTAGGGGAGATTAGCTTCCTTGGCTCTTGCCTCACCGTAGCCGAGGTGAACACGAACTCCCTACAAGCTCTCCTCGCCTTGACGAAGCCATAAAGATCCTTCGTCACTGTGGCCAAAAGAGTCTTGGCCACTACCATGAACATTTCATGGACCTTGGGGTCACTTGCCATCGTCTCAAGAGTAGTCTGAAGAGACATTGAGGCAGCCAGTCTTTTTTTTGTCTCCAACTCTCTCCGCAAAAGAAAGTCAGACAGCTTAGGGAGGTCCTCGCCGAACTGACGTCCGGCAATATCAGCCTCCAACTTCCCAACTAAGAAGGTAAGATGGACGTCCCTTCCAGTCTTTGTGGTCCATAGGCAGGGCCAGCGACAAGGGTTTACACTCCTCCAAGGAGGGGCAAGGCTTGCCGGCCTCGACTGCTTTTAGAACAGCCGCAAACCCTTTCTGTAAAAAGGGGAAGGCTCTAGCAGGAGAGGACACAAAGGAAGGGAGCTTCTTACTCAATGCAGCTACCTTTGAGTTCGAGAAGCCCCTCTCTTACACGAGGATGAAAGCAAAGCTTGAGCCTTAGCATGGTCCATCACTATGACCTCCTTCGGCTCTGTCTCCTCCTTTGAAGCTGGTTCCTTCCTCAGCCGGACATAACAGTCCGGATATGACCCCTTGCTGGGCCAGAATTCCACCTCCTCTAGGGGAACTGAGCCCAACTTATCCGAGATGACGATCTTTCCAGTCGTCATCGGCATGTGCTCAGCATACCTCCATGGGTTAGCATCTGAGCACAAGGGAATGTCTTTCACATTGAGCCTTTTCTGGGGCCCATGTGATGCTGCAAGTCTCTGCATCTGCGGTTCCATTGCAGCCGCCTTCTCCTGATTCTCCTTCTGCATTTGTTGGATCATTCCAACAATGGAGGAGAGGGCCTGTCCCAGCTCTACTGGGAGAGCGGCCGATGTTGAGGGAATAGGCTCCGGGATCTGAACCGGAGTAGCCGACATCTCGTCGACCTCTTCCTCTACAACGTCTGGGGCTTGAACTTCATCCTGGGCTTCTGCCAGGAGGTCTTCCTCCAGACGCTCGTCCACGTCAGACATCCTGTCATCCAACTAGATGTCTTGCATAGCGACCGCGACTTCAGCATCCACCTGGATCTGAACTTGGGGGATCTCCTCTTGAGGCTGGGGAATCACTGCATCAGCTGATGCCCTAGGGAAAAGATACGCCCTCATCTTCTCACTTGGAAGATAAGGTCCAGAGGTGTTCTTCTGGATGCCCCTTACCCAGGTACGAAGCTTCTCCCTTGCTATATCCCTTAATTTCACCGTCCTAGGGGAATCAAAGGCCTCAGTAATCAGGTTAGTGCACACGGTACATACCTGACGGTCCCAATACTGGAGATCACCCTTGGAGACAGCGCAAGCTGCGTGTCTCCTACAAAACTCATGTCCTCAGAGGTTCTTACTGCGGACGTTGCAGAAAACACTTCCGCACTTCGGAGGGTCCTCCTGTAAAGAGAAGAAATTTCCATGAGTATCAAGTGAACTATGTATCACTGGATATGCATAGTTTAGCATAACAATTCAGAAAGGAAAGACACACACTTGTGTTTCCTTCACAACCAATTGTTGCAGCCTTCCAGATAATAAAATCGTATGGTTAATCTCTTCTAGAATAACCAATGAAAAGTTTCCAGAGGAAACAGGTGTAGCTCACACCTAAGCAATGATTTTAAAATCCTGGATAATAGACAAGAAAGAACTCACTTTCTTATCTGTAAGGCAACAGCAAAGGGCTGTGCAAGATAACACAAAAGTGTTAGAACACACAGTGCTGTACCAAAACTTATACTATAGTTTTCCTCTTACAGTATCTGTTATACTGAAGAATACTGGTACAGTATAGAAGGTTATATGCCGGCTGGCACTTGCTGGCCGGCACACACCATAACTAGCTTTAAAGTATACTACTTAACAGCTATAAGATGGCAGAACTCTGGTTCAAATGCATGTGCCGGCCGGCAGTAACTGCCGGCCGCAACAGCCCATATCGGCTACACAAGGTAGCACCCGGCTGCCGGCCACACTCTTGGCGATCGGCAGACAAAGGTACACAACCGATGCCAGCCAGCAGCAAAAGAACCAGAGGACTACGACTGCCCAGCTGCCAGCCTCATAGGCCGGCAGCCGGGTCGGGTACAGCACTAGAAGAAAACAGAATGGATGCCGGGATAAGAGCGTAAACAACCTCCGAGCCCGGCAATCAGAAAGAGTGCATATAAGGAAGGGGAGAATCTAATTCAGGCTTCCTGACCAATGCCGTCTGACTCACAGGTCGGCATGGATGAGGGACCAAGGGAGGTCCGGGCAACACTCAAGCAGAAGACCCTTGCCGGCCGGCAGACTCTGCCAGCCGGCAAAGGACTGAGTCAATTCCACATCCTAACCTATACTAGGTCCAGATGTAGAATGACGTACAGTA
>NC_090742.1:90341096-90358596 GCF_036898095.1 Palaemon carinicauda | reverse complement strand
GAATCTCAGGGGATTTGGTGGGATCATTGGCCATGATTCAAGGACAATTTGATTAGATATTGGGAGTGATTTAGGCAAAAGGCAAGGTCAAGGTCACGAAAAGGTATAAAAAACACAACTCTCATAAACTATTTAACCGAATCTCATGAAATTTTATAGGGTGATTGGCCATGATCCAAGGCAATTTGATTAGTTTTTTGGAGTGATTGAGTCAAAATATCAAGTTCAAGGTCACAAAAAGATAAAAGTTATTTTTGCTCTATCGTGGTAAATTTTTAGCTGATTTCTATGAAATTAATGCAAAAGTGTGATATACAACATGTTATAAGGATCTCATTACCCTTAGTTTTTTGTAATTATATGTTTGTATGTCTGTCTGCATGTTTATGATCTTCATAACTTAAAAACTATTTTACCTTATCTCATGAAATTTGGTGGGATGACTGGCCATAATCCAAGGACAATTTTATTAAATTTTGGAAGTGATTGGGTTAAAGGTCAAAAACGTATTTTTTTTTTCATACGATTTGCATGAAACTATTGCCAACGGCGCATAATTTAATTGCCTATCTTGAAATATACAACACTATGTAGGCGAAGATTTTCTTATCTTTTCATTTTTGATAATCAGGTTTAATTTTTTTTTTTTTTAGAGAGATTGATTGAATCGACTTTAGTATGCATAAGTATAGGCTTTTAGTATTAATTTTCCTTAACACTGGAGATCATAATCATCATATTTAAGGGTTATTTACTAAGCAGCAGTGAGCAAATTACCCCAAATCCCAAATTATATACACTATATATACCAAATGGCCGTACATACGCAAGACTATGTCTTCAAATTATATTCTAGTCTGCGTATTTTTGGGACAAATTTGACGCCTTTGGCATATTTACTTATGTTTCTGAAACTCTGTTCATCTTTCAACATAACCATAACATAAAAATAGTATATTTATATACCAAAAGCGAAATATGGGCTTGAGTCTTTTTTTTTTTTCTTTTTTAACTATTACCACTTTAGTGTGCATGAGCTTGGCCTTTTGTTGGTAATTTTTTCTCAACCTTAAGGATTATAGAAACACAATCTTCATATTTCAGGCTTATTTTCTAAGCATTGGTGAGCCAAATCCCTCTCATCCATATACTGTATATGTACAGTAGGTTAAATGTACCAAATGCTTACATAATATTTTCTCGTCTTTTTATTGTCTGTAAAAGTGAAAAAAGCATTGTAGCTATAAAAGAAATAAATAAAAAGACTAGTTGACCGTTCTCCTAGTCAAAAAATGTGATAAGCTAAATTTCCAAGAAAAAAAAAATCGTGAGTCGCGTTTGCGCCCAAATTTATCGTTGATAGAAAGGTTCTGGATATGGTTGTCAATATATTATACGCGACCGATAAAATCCCTATGAAAAAATATTTGCACAAATAAATTTCAAAAGCGATCTTTCTTAAGAAAAAAAAATCCATTTACTATTTCTCAAAACTTTGGCTCTTTCTCTGTGTGTATGTCTCTGTAAAGCCAGATGAAGAAAAAATACCTCGATATGCAGTTTCTTTTATGTATATTAAAAAAATTTCATAGGTCTTTTCCAGTCCTATCTCAACAAATGTTATGTGTATGAACACTTGTGTCGCATCATGATCAAAGTAAGACTAAATTAGCAATCTAAAGAAAACCCGTATTTCCGCCATTAAAACTCTAGCGAGTTCATGAAGCATCAGTAGTCATAAAGATCCCTTTCCCTAAGAACTGCTGGTTAAGTTTTAATACAGGTAGATAACCCCTTTTCCGTTTCCACCAAAGTCGCCTTTCGAACTCTACTCAGACAATGGTTTTCTTTCCTTCTGTGTTTAGAATCCCTTTGCCACTATCTTCTGTGAGCCCAAGAAATAGGAAATACGTGGTATAAATAAACCTCTCTTTTACGGCCTCATGAGAGAGAGAGAGAGAGAGAGAGAGAGAGAGAGAGAGAGAGAGAGAGAGAGAGAGAGAGAGAGAGAGAGAATCTTAGACTGGAAACATTTATGAAGTATGTCATTGTATTTCTGTTTAATTTCGTTCCATTAACACCTTGTTGATGACATAGTTTCGAACATGGAACAATGAACATTGTTTACATATATTCATAATGATTCAAACCCGCCTAAGAAACTCGGTCAGTGGAGAGTGACAAACATCGACATTGATTGATTGATTTATTGATTGATTTGAGGTTTTCTAGCATCCTGACATTTAAGGTCATTGACGCCTATATCATTTAATGTAAATAAAAAAAAAAATGAGAATATTAAATTAAATCCATAATTGCGAATATGTCATTTTAAAAGTTAAAAATCTTTCAGAAGAACTGTCCACTAGCATGGTAAGACACATCATGTCCAAGAATCATGGCAAGGATTAACCTACCATCCTCACCTCGAGCCTCCTACAGAAATCTATTTTGTTCTCAACTATAAGTGGGGCATTCAAACAACAAATGCCTCACTGTCAATAGTACCAAACAGTTGCCGCAATATGTTTGATGTTGGCCAGCCAGCAAAAACTCGTGTGTCAGTTGAGTGTGACCAATGCGGAGACAACAAAGAATGGTCTGCCACTTTTGGGTTATCCCGTTATACCTCCAAGGAGATATAACATTACTTATTTCTCACATCTTATTTTAAAGTCAACCATTCCAATGCTGTTGCCAATTGTCATTAGTAAAAGTTTTAATTGTAGGTAAAAAATCATTACTGGGAATGGGATACCTTCTGGGTAGCAACTCAGCTGCAGCATTCTTGGCCAGTGAATCTGCCTTCTCATTTCCAGACACACCTACGTGTGGCGGAACCCAGCGAAATCTAACCGTTATACCTTTCATACTGATAACTAAAAGGCACACTAAAATTAGTAAAACTAAATGATTATTGGGATTAAAACCTTCTAAAACTTGTATGACACTTCTTGCAACACTAAAAATGGTAAAATTACTCTCGTCTTGTAGCGCTATTTTCTCGATAGCGGTTAATACGCTGTATAGCTCGGCTGTATATATGTAAGCTGTTAGAGGAAGTGCACCTCTACAATTAAAAGCATCACTATATACTCCAAATTCAACGCCATCATCGGATTTGGAGCCATCAGTATATATAAAAGTCAATTCGTTATGTTTTGCAAAATGTTCCCTAAAAAGAGACCTGGCTTCTATGTCAGTCATATTCTTTTTAACTACAGTAAAATATTTACAAAAATATACCTCTGGTAATTTCCATGGAGACGTTGATGACACCTTAAATGGAATCACCAAACTTCTAACTGTATCAAGACTGTCTATCAGTTGTTTCATCCGAAAACCTTAAGGTTGTGGGGATTTTGGGTGCATCTCAAAGTATGTTGAGTGCTTTACAAAGCATGTACTCTGACAGGCTAAAGAATTAGCAAGCCTTTGCAACCTAAACCAATACCGAATAAGAGAAGCCTTTAGGTAAAGGTCTAACGGTAATTCTCCAGCGTCAACAAGGAGACTTGGAATAAGCGAAGTTCTAAATGCTCCTGTTGCTAATCTGATACCAGTATGGTGTATAGAATCTAAAATCTTTAGTCGACTTGGGGTGGCTGAGGAATATATCTCACACCCATAACTATTTTTTTTTTTTTTTTAGAATTGAGACCTTCTTTAATTTCAAAATAATTTTGCGGTCTGGCCCCCAGGATGTATGGGACAAAACTTTTGATGCACATATCCGGGTCTAGATGTATTCCCCGAATACGACAGAAATGGATAACAACAGTTTTACTTGTCGAAGAACTAAATCAATTCATCTCAGCCCATTGAATTATTTTGTCAATTGAGAGTTGGAATTCTCTCTCAACCATGCCATTCTAGCTCCAGAAAATTATATAGAGAGATCATCTACAAATAGTATTGAGAGAATATCTTTAGGAATGACAGAGGATATTCCATTACAGGTATCAATCATTAGCTCCGTTGTCAGCAGACATTTCATAAACTAATTTAAAAAACAAAGAAAAAAATCATTTATCATAGCGAGCCATTGATATTGCAATAACTGAGAGTAAGTAACATGGGTCCTGAGTCTCCTTGCTTTCCCTTTTCAACTTCCATATATTAGCAAGTACCTCAGTGATCCTGCTTTTAAAAGGAACAATTATATTATACCCTGATAATAATGCTTGATAAAATCAAGCCTTTTCATGATATTAAAGAATAAAGGAATTTTAGGAAATTAATATGTCCAACGAAAGTTAAATTATTCTCCTCATGCATGAGAGAGAGAGAGATAGAGAGAGAGAGAGAGAGAGAGAGAGAGAGAGAGAGAGAGAGAGAGAGAGAGAGAGAGAGAGAGAGAGAGAGAGAGAAGTTTTTTTTTTAAAGACTACACATGAATTCTCGACATTTGTTTTACTTTCCACGTCATTGACACCGCCATCTAAATCAAGTCCAAACGCAAGGGAAATCTTAGATGAAATAGAATATTTCAGAGAAACAAAATTACCAACGGTAGAATGAAGGACGATTTTATAGGGAAGTGCAAGAACAGGGAGGGGGGTTGGGGTTTCTTGTGTTACAAAGAGGGTGATTGTTCAATAAAGGTCGGAAAAAAAGTAGTGTAGATTGGCCCTTAGGTAGACTTTCAAAGTTGATTCCAAAAGATCCAAAAAAAGAACGAGATCAGGTTTTTCTTCGAAGGTTTTAAATAAAGATCCAAATATCTGATCATCTTCATTACAAATTTTACATACTCATAAAGATTCGTATATTCTCAAAGTCGCATATTAGTTATAACTATTCAATTGCCTTCGTCTTATTAGTAATGAATACACTATTTACTATTTGCATTAGCAGCTATTATCTGGCGGCATATGATTCTAACTTGGGGAAAGGTCCAAGAGGCTGATCACATATGTATTTTGTTTTGAGTAATAACTAATGAAACACTTTTCAGCATGTTTTGGTAATATATATACATGGCCATTTTCCGTTGGTGCATTTAAAGTCATTCAGCAAAAACTAAATAATCTGTAACTTTTATGAACTCTATTACAACGTTGAAAATTTTTTTTTCTCTCTTTTCATATGCGAGAGAGAAGAGAAATCACTATTCATGATTTCTCGAAGATTGTTTTCTTTACTTTCCACGTCATTGAGACGGGTCTCTAAATAAAGTCCCGGCTCAGGAAGTAACCAGGATGAGATAGACTTTCTCAGCGACGCAAATTTCACCGAAATACGACTTGAAATTCCATACTGGAGGGGGAGAAGATGAAATTTCCCTTTATTGGCAAAAAGGGCGATTTTCAAAGGCATCCACAATATTTTCTTTTGAATATTTAAAGAAGTTTTTACGAAATGTTTATTAATCTTCTTTGTAAATATTATTCCCCGTAATGACCTTTAGGTCTACATATTTTTATTTTACAAGGTTACCTTTTATTTCATATGAGCCATAACTTGGTGGCTCCTGATCCTAGCATAGGTGGAAAGGGGACTGGCTACTGTTCAGATGTAAATATGTAAATGTATCCCTATTCATATTCTGCTCTGTGTAATGTCTGATAAAGACAGAGTTTCTATAATTCATTTTACAATACGTGTATATTTTGTAAGCAGCTCAGTGCCTGATCTTTTTTTCTTCAGCTCATTCATTAGCCAATAAGAAATCAGTGAACAACCAGCAACTCTTTATGAGTGTTTCTATTCTAAAGTTAAAAGACGAGATATCACAACTCTCTCTCTCTCTCTCTCTCTCTCTCTCTCTCTCTCTCTCTCTCTCTCTCTCTCTCTCTCTCTCTCTCTCTCTCTCTGCATATGCAGCAAAAAGTGATGTTTAGGCAAGTTAAGATCTAGAAACCAATGAGAGAGAGAGAGAGAGAGAGAGAGAGAGAGAGAGAGAGAGAGAGAGAGAGAGAGAGAGAGACAGAGAGAGAGAGAGAGAGAGAGAGGGAGTTGGGATAAGGGCGAGGGGATGGTGGTATGTATAATGAACTGCAGGGGAACTCAGGAAACCTTTCACTTCTACTTTGTGCGTCGTTGAAAATTAAGTCAAGAATCGTGGAGAAACTGGAAGAAAAAGGAATTCCACGGCGAAACAAAATTCAAAACAAAAAGAAAAAAAAAAACGAATGAAGAAAATACATATATGGAATTGGGAGAAGAGGGGAAGTGATGTTGAGTCTTGAGTTACATATTACAATGTGGGAGTCTGTAGTGATTCCCGGTAAACGTCGCCTTGATTGCCAATTAGGTATATTTCAAAGTTGACCCCAAAGTACGTAATGTGGGATGGAGATTAGAGTTTCTTTCTTTTATTGTTTATGATTAAATTATTGAGTATACGTAATTAGCTATTTTGTACCATTTTTTCTACAATCATGTGTAGACATTATTATAAAAGCTAAGTTCCTAACCCTCTTCTTTTTCAATGCAACTTTCTTAGACTATAAGCACTTATTAAAAAACCTAAAAAAAAGTGTTCTATTATTTCATGTGCAGGAGTGCAAGTGAAATAGTGAGCTTGTAAATAGGGATAAGAAATTCGGATGTTTGCCAGAGAGAGAGAGAGAGAGAGAGAGAGAGAGAGAGAGAGAGAGAGAGAGATGAACTTTGGTTGGTGAATGGACTGCACATGGATTCTCGAAATTCACTCTCTTTACTTTTCATATCATTGACACCGACCTGTAAATTTAGTCCAGGCTCTGATAGAAGCTGAAATGAAAAAGGATTTTGCAGCAAAACAAAATTCCCAAAAATAGAAGAACTGGAAAATATTTACGGATTAGAAGTAAAGGAAAAGGTGGAGTTGGGTGTTCCTGGGTTACAAAGGGGGTGTTTGTGTAGTAATGAGCTAAAAAAAAGTCGTCTCGATTAACAATAAGGTCGATTTTCAAAGCTAACACCGAAAGAACGTAATAAGGGAGCAGGAGGAGATTTTCCCGCGAAGGGTTTAAGGAGGTTTTTCGAACATTTAATCATCCTCTCAAATCTTTCTCCCAAAAAATTATTTTTATATTATGTTAATCTTTTAATATTCTTCACTATCATCCTTTCTATTTGTAATCATTAAGTTACTCATTGTTTGTAATGTGAGACATTATATGGTCATACTTTGGGTAATCATAAACGCAAATGTTTGTTTTTAGAATATGTGCAATGATTTGCTTCTTTCATTTTGGGTGTTTATGGGCCACATTCATTTCATCAAACATTTTATGACCCGAAAACGATTGCTAAGTAATCAAGTATTTTTAATGAATTATTGTTATCATTATTATTATTATTATTATTATTATTATTATTATTATTATTATTATTATTATTATTATTATTACTAACTAATCGACAAATCCTATTAGAAAAAGATGCTATGAGACTAATGTGTCCAAAAAGGTAAAATAAATACAAGATATGAGAAATTGAACAATTGAAATATTTTAAAAACAGTAACAATATAAAAATATATATTTCATATGTAAACTATAAAAAGACTTGTGTCAGCCTGTTCAACATAAACACATTTGCTCCAAGTTTGAACCTTTGAAGTTCTACCAATTCAACTACCTGATTTAGGAAGATCATTTCACAACTTGTCCACAACTGGAATAATACTTCTATAATACTCTGTAGTATTTAGCCTCATCATGGAAATGGCCTGACTATTAGAATTAACTGCAAGCCTAGTATTACGAACAGGATGGAACTGTCCCGGAAAATCTGATTGTAAAGATCATTATGCAACATGCATAATGAACTAATTGAACGACTGCGCCAGAGATTAATATCTAGATCAGGAATAAGAAATTTAATAGACCTTAAGTTTCTGTCCAACAAATTAAGATGAGAATCAGCAACTAAAAACTAAACAGGAGGACAATACTTGAAACTAGATAGAGTTAAAGAATTAAAACACTGCGTTAGAACAGATTGATCACCAAAAATCTTAAAAGGCTATCTCAAGAAGCCTTTTTTTTTTTTACCTAATTGAAATTTCACAGACCTAAAGTAAATTTGCTATCGAGAATCAAACATAAAATTTTGAAAGAGTCACACAGAGTTGAAAATATTTTCTATTCTGAGATCCGATGTTGAGGAGCCACTGTCCTTGGCTTTTACAATCATACTTCGAGTTTTGTTATGATGTAGCTTCGTGCCTCATAATTTGCACCATTAACTAATTTTAACTAGATCAACCCAAGGTCTACTGTACATTCAAGGAGATGGAATTAATGCAAATAATATATCATCATCTGCATTTGCAACAAGCTTGTTTTCTAGACCAAACCACATGTCATTTGTAAATAGTATGAAAAGTAATGGGCCACGAACAATACCCTGAGGAACACCAGATATCACATTCCTATTCTCACTATGGTGCCCATCAACAACAACTATTTGCAGTCTACTACTTAGAAATTAAATAATAAACGACCCACCCACTCCCAACGGTTTAAGTTTGAAAACAATGGCCTCGTGATTAACATAACTTCCCGACCACAATCATAGGATTTCTGTACGTCATTACAGTTACTAAATTGGGCATCACGTGCACCAAGGCCATTGCATAAACCAAATTGCAAACTATGGAACAGAGGATTACTTTCATCAAAGTTATTAAGACGTTTTACCAAAAGAACAAAACTTTAGATAATATGTAAGTTATGCAAATTGAGCGGTAATCAGTTGGACTTGAGCTACCACAAACACATATACATAATAGGTAACATTACTAATTTGCTAACAAGTGCTTAAAACTCCTCTTCTTGCAAAGTTGCGCAAAATAACAGATGACTTTATAGCCAGGAAAACTGCAGTCTTTATAAGAAAAAGGAAAAATATCATTTGGGATAACACCTCCATAAGCATCAAGGTCCTTCAAGAGAGCTTTAATTTCATGAGATCGAAAAGCTAAACTAGTTAGTTTAGCCTAAGGAAAACAGAAATGTGGAAGATGAAGTTTCTCATTACTCTGCTTACTGTTAAACACATCAGCATAACCTGTTTCCTTTACCTTTGGACAGTTAGTGACTGAGCCTTCTGGTTTAATTGAAGGAGGAACTGTTGCATCTACACACAAAAATGCAGATTCAAGTGTAATCCATCACTTACTTTTCTGGGTTGTATCAGAAAGGGTTTCTTTTATGGTTAAATTGTACTCCTTTTTAGCTAAAATATAAACTCTCTGAGCAAAAGCTCTAAGCTGAGTATAGTTATTCCAAATGATATCGGATCTGTTACCCTTTCATAGATGATAAGCCTCCTGCATCTCCAAATAAGTAGGTCTACAATCATCACTGAACCATGGTGTATCCTTCATTCGATACCTTAACACACGAGAAGGCATACGCATATCAATTAAGGTGACTATATTCTCATTCAAAGGGACAACAGGATCAACATTGCTATATAATTGTGACCAATTGAAGCCCAAAAGATTACTCAAAATCTCACTCCAGTCTGCATGAGATTTCACATAAATCTAACATGAATATGATACATCAGGGGTGTTCAGTCTTCACTAATAATAAAATCAAGGAGAGAGCCAACCTTCCTTGTTATAACGCCAGGAGAGTCGGTGTATAGAAGATCCAAATAATCACCAGACCTGTGAGTAGTTTCAATTCTGAATAGCTCACACCCTAATTCAGAGGCAAATGCTGAAACTCTTAAGCCATAGTGATCAGTAGGAGAAACAGAAATAAACCACTCCCTATGATGAGCATTGAAATCACCAACAAAGACAAAATATGTCTTTCCATCATCTTCTTGTATCTTAGCCGTAATGGTAAAAAGACAATCGAAGATAGAATCATATATGTCTGGATTCCGGTGGATTAAACATAAATAGAAGTTTTTATGTCTGCCTTGTGACGGGTCGAGAGCAAGGTTGTGACTCAAAGGCAGGAAGCAATCAACTGAGTAGTTTATTAAAGAACACTCTCCTTTATATACAAAACCTCAAGGCAGCAGGCATTTTCATGTTCTCAAGACAGACAATGTTACAGAGGCGATACGCAGACATGTATATTCAGGTTCTTTTTAGTGCGGGGGAAGAGCACTGATACAAGCATAATATATACAAAATAATTTATGTACGATCGTGTGACACACATGTTAAATAGGGCGCCCTGATCTAGAGAGGCGAACTGTAGGCGGGTCATCTGGCAGAAGATAAGAGGGTTTTAGACGATCAATGGAGACCCAGTCTTCTTTGCCACGAATGTTTAGTAGGAATGCTTTTGGACTGCGTCTGATCACAAGGAAAGGGCCTGTGTAAGGGGGCGTTAGCGGTGGCTTGGTAGTGTCGTTGCGCAGGAAGATGTGCGTTGCAGAGTGCAAGTCTGTTGGTATGTGATGCTTCACTGGGGGCTTGTAAGTCTGGCGGCACGGAGTAAATTTTCCCACGACGTGACGTATGCGCTGGAGATCGCCGGAGGAAGTTGTAGAAGGAAAAAATTCAGCTGCCGAGACGTCAAGGGCGTCTTTAGGAGTGGTCCTTAGTCCCAGGAGGACCCAGGGAAGCTGAGTAAACCAGTTGGAATACTTGCAGCGGGACATCAAAGCTGCTTTGAGGGTGCGATGAAAACGTTCAACCATTCCATTGGCAGCGGGGTTGTAGGCCTTTGTCTGATGTAGGGTGATGCCCAGGAGATTCGCTAATGATGTCCACAATTGAGAGGTAAAAGTGGCTCCCCTGTCAGAAGTAATATGCTCAGGGATACCAAATCTTGCAATCCATCCAGAGAGTAAGGCAGATGTACATGAGGCGGACGTTGCAGTTTCCATGGGAATGGCTTCAGGCCAACGAGTGGAGCGGTCGATGACGGTAAACAGGTAACGATGTCCTTGTGATTTGGGTAGGGGGCCTACAATGTCGACGTGAATGTGTGCGAAACGACCCCGAGGTTGAGGAATGGTGCCCACTCCTGAATCCGTGTGTCGATGTACTTTGGAAGTTTGGCAAGAAGTACAGGCGCGGACCCAATCCTTAGCATCCTTAGAAATGCCCTGCAAAATGAACTTTGCCTTCAGCAGCTGTGCATTAGAACGGCACGAGGGATGTGAAAGGCCGAAAATGAAATCAAACACCTGTCGGCGCATGGGAACAGGAATCCAAGGTCGCGGTCTGCCAGTACTGACATCACAGAGGAGGGTGGTGTTGGAGTCGTCGAGGGGGAAGTCTTCCCAACGGAGGGCCATACAGGATGTCCTACATGCTTGATACTCTGGATCCTGTCATTGGGCTTCAGCCAGGGCATTATAATCCAATCCCAGTTGAACGGCAGCCAACGTGTTTCTTGACAGGGCATCAGCAACGGAATTCATTTTCCCAGGGACGTATTGAAGGGTGCAATTGCATTCAGCCATGGCAGAGATATGTCGGCGTTGATGGGCGGACCAGGCGACAGACTGTCTAGTGAAGGCGTGCACCAGAGGCATGTGGTTTGTGCGAATGACGAAGGACGTACCTTCTAAGAAATGGCGAAAGTGACTGACAGCCAAGTGCAAAGCCAGCAATTCTCGATCGAAGGTGGAATAACCTGATTCTGCCTTGGACAGTTTTCTGCTGAAGAATGCCAATGGGCGGAGCGAGCTGTTGACCACCTGCTCGAGTACTGCACCAATAGCGATGTCGCTTGGCATCGGTGGAGAGAAGGAGAGGGGCATGTGGGATAGGAAAAGTGAGAGCCGCAGCAGTTGATAGGGGCTTCTTTGCATTGCAGAAGGCTGCTTCTTGAAGGGGACCCCACTGCAGGTCCTTTGGCTTGCCCTTGAGGGAGGCATAGTGGGGAGCAAGAGTGGTGGCAATAGCTGGCAGAAAACGGTGATAATAGTTGATCTTGCCCAAGAATTCCTGCAGAGCTTTGACGGTCAAGGGCACAGGGAAGTTCTGAACGGCTGCTACCTTCTCAGGAAGGGGATGGACTCCTTCAGGAGTGATGCGGTGCCCTAAGAACGACACTTCGTTGGCGCCGCCAAAGGTATACTTGTCGTACCGGACTACAAGGCCGTTTTGTTGCAGGCGGTCGAGATCGATGCGCAGGTGACGGAGGTGTTCCTCTTTTGAGGAGGAGAACACAAGTATGACGTCTACATAACATACACAGAAAGGGAGGTCCCCTGAGATGCCATCCATGAGACGTTGAAACGTGGCCCCAGCATTACGAAGGCCAAAATAGGAGTAATTGAAGGTGTATGTACCAAACGGAGTGGTGATGGCGGTCTTGGGAATGTCTTCTGGGTTCAGAGGCTCCTGATAATACCCCTTCAGGAGGTCGAGCCTAGAGAAAACCTTCGCTTTGTGCAGGTAGGAGGTCACGTCGGCAATGTTTGGGAGGGGGTAGTGATCCGGTTCTGTTTGCATGTTCAGGCGCCTGTAATCCCCACACGGACGGAGGGAGCCGTCTTTCTTCAGAATGATGTGTAAGAGTGACGACCATGGGCTGGAGACCTTTTGGCAAAGGCCCATTTCCTCCATTTCGGCGAACGCCTGTTTGGCGGTTGCCAATCGTTCCGGTGCCAGACATCTGAATTTTGCGAAAACTGGGGGTCCCGTCGTCTTGATATGGTGATAAATACCGTGCTTGGCAGGAACCGTGGGTGTTTGGCAAAGTTCTGGACGGAAAACTTTCGGGTACGACGTGAGGAGGTGGGCGTAGGCATCCGTGGGTGCGTTGATGTGGAGAGCGAGGTTAGAGGGGGCGGGTTGAAGAGGTGTCGACAAGTATGA
Source organism: Palaemon carinicauda (assembly GCF_036898095.1). Classification (NCBI taxonomy): domain Eukaryota; kingdom Metazoa; phylum Arthropoda; class Malacostraca; order Decapoda; family Palaemonidae; genus Palaemon; species Palaemon carinicauda. The sequence continues at coordinate 90,345,860 of NC_090742.1, read as the reverse complement.
GTCTGCGTTGACCAATCGTCGGAGGGCGACATCGACCAGAAGGTGGAAATGAGAGAGGAAATCCGCACCGAGGATTGGCAACGTGACGTCAGCAACGAAAAACTTCCAATTGAATTTACCGTTTCCAAACGATAATGTGAAGTTCTCGTAACCGTAGGTGGGTATCGCAGATCCATTGGCAGCTACCAAGCGGACGTCGGCAGATGTAGACAGACTACGTCGTGTCTTGAAGAGTTTCCTTGGCAAAAGAGAACGACAAGCACCCATGTCTACCAAAAATTGCACGCCCATTCCTGCATCATGTAAAAAGAAAAGATTAGAAAATCGAGAGGCCACCACCACGAGCAATGGCCTACTTACACATTTTTTGGCCACTGACAATCCTTGGCACATTTCTTAGCGGTTTCCCCGAATCTGAAGTGGTAGTAGCAAAACTGCAGCGGATGGGAGGTAGTAAGTGGCTGTAGAAGTCGATTTGTTGGGGCGCGAGGGATTGGTGGGTGGTAGGTGGCTTTGTCGCCGCTTTGGCACGTCACGGGGTAGGCGTGTATGTCCTACGGCATTTATGTCAGCTTCAGTTGACGTTGAATAGGCATCCTCTTCGTCAGGGGTGGAGGCGTTGATGGAGGTCTGGAAGTGGCTGTCCCTATGGGCGTCGGCTTTAGTCATCAAGTCATTTATGGGTAAACTATCGACATCCGGTATGGCAGCGCGTTTAGGTCCAGGTAAACGGCGTATCCAAAGGGCACGAAGTAGGTTCACCTCACGATGAGAGCCGTCTGCGACAGGTTGAAGGCGAGCGATACTGGTCATTTCCCTGAGGGCAAGCGAAGTCCTTTGGTCCCCCAACGGTTGTTGCGAGAGCTGAAAAAGCTTTGCTATACGGGCGGTTGGCGACGGCGAGTACTGCTGCAAAAGGTATGTTTTGAGGGCGCCATACTTTATTGGGGTGTCTCCTTGTTCACAAAGCCAGTCGGATATTTCTGGGAAGGTGTCCTCTGGTATCACCGCGAGAACATAATCTGCTTTGGTGGTTGAGCGAGTCATGCCCCTGATGCGAAACTGGACTTCAGCGCGCTGAAACCAAGCAAACGCCTCTCCGCTGGCAAACGATGAAATTTTGAACGGGCCAGCCGCAGCACCAACTTCCGTAGAACCCGCCATAGTACCAACGATGGAAGGGCGAAGGGGTAGGGGTGGAAGGCGGTGGGAGCGAGTCGACTTCCAGGTCACCAATGTGACGGGCCGAGAGCAAGGTTGTGACTCAAAGGCAGGAAGCAATCAACTGAGTAGTTTATTAAAGAACACTCTCCTTTATATACAAAACCTCAAGGCAACAGGCATTTTCATGTTCACAAGACAGACAATGTTACAGAGGCGATACGCAGACATGTATATTCAGGTTCTTTTTAGTGCGAGGGAAGAGCGCAGATACAAGCATAATATATACAAAATAATTTATGTACGATCGTGTGACACACGGTTGGTACAGCCTCAATCTTTTATTTCCTAAATCTCATGATATACAAATTTATAGCAGGGCTTATGAGGAGCAAGGTACTCACTCCTAATAGACACCGCCCTTCCCCTGGCCATAAGAATGACATCTAGTTTCAGAATTAATGGCTTTTTAACCCCTTTTCATAAGGAGTTCAGATAAGTGCCTCATGATAGAAACCAAAGTTTCTGAGCACAAAAGAATATCTTACTGTCTACATGTAACTGCAATGTCTTGGATATTTGAATGAAAATCACAAAACTAAGACGTACTAGTCCCAGATTTCACTCAATGTCTCCAGAGAGGATAAGAGATAATGGTAATAGAAAAGATATATCTTACCTTAAAACTAAATTAACAAGAATGATAACACAAACAATATATACAGAAATATATATAAAGTGATTAATCAATCTCGTAGGCTATAGGAAAAAGTATGAAAACTGGTCAACATGGAGAAGCTAATATATAATGCAAGGATAAATACCCTCCAGGATAGTCACTTCAGTTAAATTGTAAAAACTTAAAATTATTAATTTGAATATTCATTATTTATACATTTGGCATACAGAAGTGTCGCTAATTGCCCCTTTGCTAATTTACAGTAGTTATATCTGCCAGCCGCTAATGTTTTTGTGAAGTTTTTTCACACAGTTACTGTCTTCAGCAACCTTACAAGGAGCAGCTCTCTTTCCCCTTCTCCCATTATTTAAGTGGATTTTATGATTTATACACTCACGCTGGATTTATGACTCTGTCTTGGATTACTACCGTATTTAGTGCTGGAATCATTACTATGGAGTTTTCCTCTATCATGGACATAATGACACACTAATTCATCGAGGTTGGGATCCGGAGGCTGCTTAGCAATGATCGTCTATTGAATGATTTCTCCCACACTCGCCAGAACTGTTATCGCAACAGGGTAAGCATAAGGGGCTTTAATGCTTGTTCATGCGCCACATATTCTATATGCCAGTGTTTTGAAAATAAATTCAAGTATTTTAATTGATTAAATTCTTGCTAGATTGAACCTATGATTTTAATGCAGTCTACAAATTTATTTGCTAGGTATTTGACTACTCGTTGAATTTGCTATTTGTTTTACTGATAATTTGAGAGCTTTTGTGATTTAGTGTTGATTTAAGCAAATAGTTACGTAAGGTGATTTCGTGATTAGTTAATTGCTGTTTTCGTTGATTCGTTGATTTCAAGATTTTATTGATTTATATGAAAATTATAGATTTTAGTCATGCGATTACAGTAATTGATATTTTGATTAGTGTTGAATTTGTGTTGATTTATTTTAGTGTTGTATTTATTGTTCTGATTTTTCCCGTGGTTGATTCTCCTTTACTTTGTATTTTTTAGCGGATGAGTGAAAGGAAGGTGGTTAAGCCCTCGCAGTTGTGAACCTTAAAATCTTGTATAAAAGTGCATTTCGAAGACTTGTTTACGTTATTCCACCACCAGCTGCTACAGTGAAATATATATCATTTTGAATTATATGTATTCATGAATGTCTAACCATTTAAATCTAAATTTATTAAATATTTAAAAGGCATTTTTTCCATCTCTACCTTTTCACTTAGAAATGCAAAGTTTAATTATATGATCCTGGTCATTACATATTGATTTTATATCTACTTATTTAAACCACCCCTTTTTTCCGCTGCTAAAGGGAGGACAGTAAGGATGGTTTTGAAAATAAAAGAAACAGATAAGGAAAAGACAACCTCTTGATAAACCACCAGGCATCCATGGCCCTTCTATTAAGCCTGCCCAACACACAATCTAAAGAAAAAAAAATTAAAGAGGGAAAAAAACAATATAGAATAGTTTGCCCGATTGTACCCTCAAGTAAGAGAACTTTAAGCCATGACACTGGTACAGAGGCTATGGCCTTACCTAAGACTAGAGAACAATGGTTTGATTTTGGGGTGTCCTCATAGAAGAGCTGCTTACCATAGTTAGAATCTCTTCTACTTTGACCAAGAGGAGAGTAACCACTGAACAATTACAGTACAGTAATTAGGCCCCTAAGCGAGTTAAAACTTGATTGGTATTCTCAGTGTTGTCAGGTGTAGAAGAATATGCCAGACTATTCGGTGTATATGGATGTCAAAGAAAATATGAGCCGTGACCAGAGAAATGTATACAATGTATTACTGTATGGCCTGCCAAAGGATCCAATAACTATCTACAGGTAGTATCTCAAAGGGTGGCTTGTGCCCTAGACAACTTACTACCTACAAAGTGGATTCTCAAATACTGAATAATTCTCCCTCTCGATCATGCTCATAAGAATGAATGCAGTTGAAATAATGTGTCGATAAATAATGACACGAGAGAGAGAGAGAGAGAGAGAGAGAGAGAGAGAGAGAGAGAGAGAGAGAGAGAGAGAGAGAGAGAGAGAGAGAGAGAGGGGGGGGGTGACTATAGGAAGATGCCTTTTTTCCATCATCATTAAATAAATATATAAAAAAATGTGCCAATAAAGAGAGAGAGCGAGCTGACAATATACGGATAATCTTCCCCCTGATACCATTAAAGAAATTGCGATCTATATTTTGTTGCAAAAAAGAGAGAGAGAGAGAGAGAGAGAGAGAGAGAGAGAGAGAGAGAGAGAGAGAGAGAGAGAGAGAGAGAGAGAGAGAGATTTTCTCTCCGAGATGCACATCCTAAAATAGAGATAACAAAGTGTCAGTTGGTGCCGTAAAGATCCGTAAAAGTCAACTCTATTGGCTGTAAGATAAATTTTAAAAGCCCTACCAGATATGCAAGAGTGAGCGAATAGCCAAAAAAGATTTTCCGGCTACATTTCCAAATATATCATGTTAATTTATTCTGTTTTAAGTAAATCTTTTAAATTATGATAATTTTTTTTTCGGAATAACCGTCTACGTACACACAGGGATATATATATATATATATATATATATATATATATATATATATATATATATATATATATATATATATATATATATATAATGTCTTTATATATCTAGAATTGATTATATGGCAATATGTTAGCAGTGCAATGAAATATGGCTAACCAGACAAATGTTTATTCTAAAATATGTTGTATCGATTGAAAAGATAATGGCACCTTTATTTCAAATAGGATAAATTCTATCCAATAATATTATTATTAAAAAAAAGCCTAATGGAGATAATCCAAAACCAACAAGGACTCGTTTCCTTGTTTTCATAATCAAAACACCAATTTCTATCTTGGTTTAGTTCTAATCTTCATAGAATTA
>NC_090742.1:90323596-90336096 GCF_036898095.1 Palaemon carinicauda | reverse complement strand
ACACCTATTCCCACTGCTTCCGGATCTAAATTTGGTGCTATATACCAAGAAGCGTCCTGTCGAAGCTCAGCAGAAAGAGATTTATTTGCAGTTCTGGGACTTGCTCCAGAACGAAACCGAAGGATTTTCCATCCAGGGACCATTTGATTGTCAGAGGCTTGAATCTTGACAGGGCGTCCGCCATCACATTGCGAACCCCTTCTAAGTGACCCACAGAGAGATACCGATTTCTGCACTTTGACAAAGTGAGAATGGCCCGTATTACATGAATCTGTGAAGATCAGGAATTCTGTCGGTTGATGCAGTGGACTATCGTCTTGCTGGCGAAAACTAACTTTATGTATTTCTTCTTTGGGTTCAGTCTCTTCAGAGAAAGAAACACTGCCATGGCTTCCAGAATGTTGATATGGAATTATTAAAATGCGTCTAACAAGTGATCCTGTATCTTCCTGGTGGAGGTATGACTAGCCCAACCATGTTCTGAGGCATCCGTGTGGATTGCCACTGATGAAGGAGGAAACTGAAGAGGGACGTGTGTCGATAATCTCTTGGCAGTGAACAATGGCTTGAGCTGTGTGCACAGTTAAGCCGGGGTTTGTGGTGATGATCTCTTTGAGCATCTTATGTCTTTCTTCTTCAGACTCTGTTAGTATCCTTGAGTCTTGCTTCCAGGATTGGGTTTTAAACTGCTGCAAATTGTAGCGAGCTCAAGACTTTCCTGATGACGTCTGTTGATTGTCTTCGACTGAAGTAAACACCTGACTGAACTTCTAATTTCCTTCCTCTTGCCCTAAGATAGAGAAAAGATATGTGACTTCAGGTTTCAGCGCAGGCCTAGCCACTAGAATTCTTGAGTTGGAGATGGCCTGAACTTCTCGAGAGTGATTTGGAAGCCCAAGGATTTTAAATATTTCATAATCTCCCGAGCTCCTTGATGACATTCCGACTTTTTTGCAACCTAGACTAACCAGTTGTCGAGGTACTGTATACCATCACTTAGTTGTTGAACAATGGTCTCGACCTGTTTCGTGAAAATCCTTGGAGCCATGCTGAGTACGAAGGCCATAGCTATGAATATGAAGGACTTTTTTTTACAGTTTGAAACCAAGTTAGGGGGAGAAGTGACGACCTATCGAAAGATTCCAATAAGTGTCGGTAAGATCTGTGAAGACAACGTGGGCCCCCTGGGGTAGTAGGCTCCCTATTTGCGAGATAGTTAACATCTTGAACTTGTTGTCCTGAATGAATTTGTTTAGAGGGGTCAAGTTCAGAATAGTTCAAAGAGTGATCGAATATTTCTTTGGCACGCAGAATAGCAGTCCTTGAAAGTACATAGATTTAGTACAACGGATAACTCCCTTCCGGAGAAGATCCTACACCTATTCCTCCAAGAAGGGGGTTGTGGACTTTAAGAACTCTTGAAGCGTGGTGGTTTTTCCTCCATTTCCAGCCTAATCCTTTTGAGACTATGCTGTGTGCCCAAGGACTGTATGTCCATTGATCCTTGAAGTGATAAAGCTTCGCCCGACCGGAAGCTCCTCCTTTATGCGACCTTCCTCTATTTCCTAGGTCCCTATATTGGCCATCTTTTCCAAACTCTCTGTTTCCCCTGGCATTCTTGCTCCAATAGGGTGAAATGTTGTATTGGTCCGTTCTTAGATGTGATTGAATGCTAGTGACTGTATCATGTACTGCTTGGATACCGTGTACACTATCTGGGGAATAGTGACACCTGTGGCTGTTGCTGCAGGAAAGGTTTTCTTGCCCTTAAAGGGTCTCCTAAGCTTCTTGCCTTTAGGTTGAGGTCCTTCTCCGCGGGTGAATTATCCTCTTAGAAAATGATTTATTGTTAATTTGTTCGCATCATTTATTTATTTCCTTATTTCCTTTCCTCACTGGGCTATTTTTCCCTATTTGAGCCCTTGGGCTTATAGCATCTTGCTTTTCCAACTAGGGTTGTAGCTTGGCTAGTAATAATAATAATAATAATAATAATAATAATAATAATAATAATAATAATAAAAATAATACCCCGTATCTGCATGAGGCTCTTGTTCTCTTGAGCTGTCAGTCCATGATTTCTTTAACTACCTTTTGGGGAAACAGATCTTGGCCCCAGATGTTCAAGTCGATCAACTTTTTAGGCTCATGCCTAATAGTTGTTGCTGCTACGACGTACTCTCTACAGGCCCTCCTAGCTAAAAAGAATACAAGCATATCTCTATGGAGTGGTAGCTAAAAGGGTTTTTGCCAGAAATGGCAAGAGGTCAGACTTCGACTAGTTCCTAATCAACATCTCATCTGTTTTTTTGTCATCCAATTCTGCCTTTAGTGGGAATTTTGGAATTCTGTGCAGTCTCTTATAAAACTGTTTGCCTTCGATATCCATATCCAGCTTTTCAATTGTGAAGGTATGATGGACATCTTCCCAACTATCAGAGTGATAAGGGAGTGCCAGTGAAACAGGCTTGCATTCCTCTAGCCCTGGCAGAGGCTTACTTTCCATTACTGCCTTTTTAACGGCCTATGATCTCTTTGAGGCAAAAGGAAAGAGAGTACCTTTTGGGGCTACAAAAGTTGCCTGTTTCCTGCCAAAAGCAGAAAGCTGAATATTGGTAAACTCGGCTGTCTTAAGTTCCTTCATCAATAGGGTTTGAGCCTTACATTGGCCTAAAATGATTGTTTCCTTTAGATTCATATCTCTGATGGACTCCTCGGAATGCAGCTTTAATTTCCGATAAAGAGATAGTACTCTAAATCCGAAACCGGTTTAGAGTCCATGCCTTCGCCAATGTAAAGGTATCCCTCACTCAGAACCATATGTTCTGCAGAACGCCAAGGGTTCTTTGCCAAACTATCTGGAAAACCTAATACTGGTGGACCCTTGGATTTAGGTGCATGTTAAAGTACCTCCCTCTTCGCCTCTAGGGACACTTGTACTCTTTTTTACTCAATGTGAATGTTCCCAATGAATGCCTTCATGGATGCCAGAAATTTAAAATGTCCAAGGAACAAGGTGGCATTCAGAGTTGGAGGAGGAGTAGTAGTAGAGGCAGGTGTAGCAGATACAGGAACAGGAGTGTGAACAGAAGAAGTACTAGGAATAGTACTTACCTGTTGACTGTCAAGTGAGTCATCCAAAGCTTCTATTGTCAGTAAGAGGTTGTCGACGTTGTTGGCATCCAGGGTCATTTCCTGAAGTGTGTCCTGGACTTCATGATCTAGATCTACCGATGGAAGTTGAACTGTCGGTATCTGGTGACTGTACACTGCGGTCACATCAGCCTTGGGGAATAGGAGGTCCTTCATTTCCACTGAAAGATGTAAGGGGGCACCTTGTTGAGGGCTTATTTTAAATACCCTTACCAAATACTCGATGCCTAATGGTCTTTTGGCTCCATGCTTCCTCATCCTGAGAAACGTTGGGAGCGGGGAATCCAGTATAAATAAGGGCCTTACATATATTGCAGTTGGTAGGTTCCCAGATAGCAGAGAAACCTATGGAAACCTGGCAGACCGAATGTTTCCTGCAGGTCTTTCGGCTGCAAGGCAACTTGACCTGCCTAGTGAAGGTTACTGTCGCACACTTCATGTCATCAGCAACCTGTAAGATAGAAAATTTTCAATGAGCACTTTATTAACACACCAAAATAATATGTATTCTAATGTATTTCAAAGAATTTTAAAATCCAGTAAACAAATTTCTACCTACTAATAGTTATGGCTAAAGCTATATGAATTCCTAAAGCATGGTAGAATAGAGAAAAGATTCATACCAATAGAATATTTTTTTCCTTAAAATCAGTCGATCAGAAAACCTAAGGTGGAAAAATCAGATACCATTCTACCTAAGACTGCAGCAGCTGTACCTAATGTGACAGGTATTTCCAGCAACCAAGGATCTACGATCCAACCTTACTTTTCCCAGTAGGTATGTTGACACAGAGCGGCAACAACATTACTAAGTTGGCAACTAGCAGACGATGCCATGAGGAATAAGTCCACAGGGTAAGAGGAAGGTACAGATGAATTTTAGGCAGCTGGTAAAGAAGACTGCCACTTGCATAGTTGTAGGCATTAGATTAATGATAATGGATTTTGCCCATTTGAAATGATGAGTGGCGTTTAAAACGGCCAGGATGCAATGAATTTGAAAATTTGATAAGAATCCTTACAACTAAGAGGTATCCAATCGATCAGTTTTAGAAGATAATGTTCCTTAGATAAGGAGGGAAGGCTATTCACACAGCCGACTAGTTTAAGGCGACAGCCAAGGCGCCAAGGGGAGCTCTCTCTTCTAAATAAAGGAAGGAGATACCTGTAACCTACCCAAATCTAAAGATAGTACCATTCAAGTCGTCATGTCTGGAAAGTATGGCAAAGTGGTAACCACTCAAGCCAGGGAGATTCCTACCAAGCAGGGGAATCTAGACTCGACAGCGAGAGATATATATCCTAAGAGGAAGAAGCTGATACAAGACACAAAGCAACTGCTAAGGCGGCAAGAGAGGAGAATCCATAGGGGTCCTAATACCATTGTCTATCTAGGATTAGGCTAACAGAAGTTCCTAGGCCGGCTAGCCTAGACATTGAGCAATCGAGTTATGCTCTATTTCTAGGGAATGCAGACTAGGTAAAGGAACTGTAGTTCTACGGCCAGGAAGAAAATTGAGCCTAATTAGGAAGGGGAAGGGGAAGCTGGCCTACCCAGATGCGTCCACTGAGGTGGCAGAGAGAACTAACCTAGGTTTGGATTATTCACCTGCCTACCCGAAGCTAGACAAATACTCTCACAAGCTATCCCATCCATCTATATAGCGACTGAAGATTCCTCAGATGCCAGATAAAACTGGACTAGGCAAAGGAAAGGAGTTTCACAGTAAGAAGGCCAAGCCTAACATAGGATGTGGTGAAAGGAGAAAAGAAAGGGAGCCATAGAAAATGGTAAAGCTGCAGGACAGGCCTAACTAAAGTATTAGGAACAATTGGAAGTCGTTCCAACGGATCTACAGTAAGTTTACACAGAGAACAAATCTTCCAAACCAGCTGCCACTTAGCCACAGACTAAGTATAATAACCTAGAAGAAGGGTAAGGCAGCAGAAAAGGAAGGTCTAACTGTCAATATTAGAACAGAGTTAGTATCATTTTAAGGGACCAGCAGAGTGGAGCCAAAGAGTAAAAGTTCCCTCAACTAGTGTCATCTATCCAAAAACTAAGGCTAAGTAGATATGATGGGATAATGTAGACGTAGGCCGGCTGTGACTAACTACGAATAACTCCCAGGGAGTCCCTTCAATGTGACAGTTCCCCGCTATTACATATCAGTAGATAGGGAGGTGTGCTGGCCTTTTGAGAACCATAAAGTTACGTGGTAAGAAAGGGAATGTGTGGTTGTAAATACTAGCTAGCCTTGGCCAAAAGCCTTGGCAAAAACTGGTTAAGACAAGCATGCAATGAAATTAATGTCTAACAAAGAATTATACCACGGTCGTAATAGTATATATATATATATATATATATATATATATATATATATATATATATATATATATATATATATATATATATATATATATATATATATATATATATATATATATATATATAACACACCTCTACAAGGCTACCTAAGAAATTCATGTAGAACATTGAATAATTTAAAACATGAGTTTCCGGCTTCGGCCATGCAATGGCCATGAGATAAAAATGGACGCTTAGCGCAAATACAAAAGGGGGAGACGCAAAATTCTCCACCAAAAAAGGATAAGATAGTCAACTTAACAAATGAAGCAAAAGAAAAATCATCCGTAATCCTAAAAACACACAAAAAACTGGACGAAACATGCAGAATACTCCTAAAGCAATCAAACAAGATGGCGCTGCAAGAAGGAATGGTAAACCAGCAAATATGTTTACAGTAACACGTTGGGATTGGAGTTGTAACAGCTCTCCCACATATCCAATCCTATCACATATCCTTCGAGATAAGGTTAACTCTATTCGGGGAAGGATAGCCGTGGCTGTTTTAAACATGTCCCTGTTACACACTTGATATCTCTCAGAATATTTGCTCTAGAGAATCTGTGACACCTCTACAGGTAATATTCTCTGGTATATCACTCAAAGGAAATATTCCAAGTAGAAGCTGCCTAGAGAAACTTCCAACAGGACTACATGGCTTGAGCACAAAAAAGGGGGTATTCAACAACTGACCATATCCAGGTAATTAATCAACTAATGGAAAAATCAACAAAGAGTGAGTGTTACTGTGTGCTAGTGAGTCCCATTTTGTGATCCGAGAAATCAGCTGATTTACCGCGAATAACAAAAGGCCATTGAGTGCAATATAGCTACAAGTTTTCGTGAATAATCGGTGATTAGTATGAGGTTAGAAAAGTGGGATAAAATGTCGGCATAGGATAGTTGTCTTGTGAATTAATCAAAATCTGAAAAAGATGGCAGCCTATAACACTAGCAAGGCATGGAGGGATATTGCTGCAATCAACAAGAGCAGGAGTAAATTCCATGGGTTGGCACAACAAGAACTAGACCTCTTGATAACACAGGTCACTAATAGCTCCAACCAGTGTGACGGAAAAATATTCTCAAACATATTGAAACAATTTGATCCAACAAACTGGAGCAAGTCTGTGGAAAACATCATCAATATAATAGAAGAAATTACAAAGAAGATCCAGGTGATAAAGAGACTTATAAAGAAAGTTTACATCAGTCAGCATATTCCATTCAAGAACAATTAAAAGTCCAATATGGTGAATAAGCTGATTGATGCTTTGGGAAAAAGAATGCCAAAATGGTGCACTACATATAAGAGTGTTCTTAATCCGCAACTATTGTTAAGGAAATACGATACACGTCATGTACAAGCACACCCTACTTGCGCTTAAGTAGAACAAAAAATAATAAAAAAGACAAAAAGGTATTCTACTCAACATGCTTAGTCTGGATAGAAAATATAATCGAGTTGAGACTGAATCTGCAAATAGTTGAAGAAGAAGAAGAAGGAGAAGAAGAAGAAGAAGAAGAAAAAGAAGAAGAAGAAGAAGAAGAAGAAGAAGAGGAAGAAGAAGAAGAAGAAGAAGAGAACAGGATATGTGTAAGGATGCAGAGGAAATCTTTGATACAACATATGATGCCTTTCAGCAACATACTTACGAAACAATGAATAATCAGATGGAAACAAATAATAGACCCAAGAGACTCTACCCAGACCTACATACTTCTAGGGAAGAGCAATAAAAAGAAAAAGAAGGAAAGAAAGATATAGTCTGCAATTTACTGAAAAGAGGGAATTGCATATTTGGCGAAAGATGCTGCCACAAGCATCCAAAGATATGCCATAATTATGAAACATATGGCAAATGGGCATATTTAGACGGATATGGAGACGAATGCAGAGATCTCCATTCAAAAATATGCAAAAACCTGAAAGAAGGAAAAGGCTGCAAATTCAAAAAAAAATGGCGAAATACGCATCCTGCAACCATGATTGAAAGTCAGAAAGTTCAAAAGCAAACAGACAAGAAAAATCAAAGCAAAAATGAAACCAAAAAAAAAGAAACAAAAAACAAGCCGAGTATATACTGCACTATGCACAAAAGGCCCCAAGATATGTTGCCTTTCAACCCAAATATGCACAATTAGAGACAAATTACAAAGAATGCATCTGTAATGTCAGAGGTTGGTGCAGATATGGGGATAATTGCAGGTATACCCACACAAATAAATATGAAGGCGAAAGAGCAAATATGATAGAAAATTTGTTTTTTTATAAAGGCAGAATTCCTGGGAATGAAGAAAAAAAAACCACATCACATCAGAAATGAAACATGGGAGAATCCATATTGTCACCAATATTAGATAATGAGGATGAAATAAACCATCAGAGTGATGAATGCACAAGGTTTAGTCACGAGTAACTCTAGAAGGAAAATAGAGTTCTTAGAAGAACTAACCCAAAATGAAAAATAGATATATCAAATATAAGTGAAACATGGTATTCCCAAGACACTGGCAGTGATCAACAGATGAAGGGTTTCCAAACATATAGATCAGACAGAATAAAGAGGAATCAAGGAGGAACCGCAATACATGGAATAGACATAAATCAAGGAAAAGTGTGTGAAAAATACAGCAACACATAATATGAATTGATTGCTGTAGAATTTGAATATGAAAAAAAAAAAATAGTGAATATTGTAGTTTACAGACCCCCAAATTTTAAGGAGTTTGACTTAATAATAGAAAAAAATAGATGATATATGTAGAAACCATAAAGACTGAAATATACTCCTATCCGGATATTTTAACTTTCCTTTCGTGGATTGGAAAGAACGGATGGAAGAAAGTGGTTGTATATATGCATGTAAAAAAGAGATTAAGAGTAGTGCAGAAGATAAGAGGCAGTTTGAAAAGCTTCAGGATATGCTATTAGAACATAATAGGCAACAAATAAACCACATTCCAAAAAGAAAGGACAATTTCCTAGATTTAGTATTTGTGAATGGGGTGAATTATGTTGAAGAAATAATAGTGTATAACACGGGAATTTCAGACCACAATGTCATAGAATTAAAAGTTCATTCCAAAGCAAGTGAACGCAGAGATAAACAAAGCACAAAGCGATGGGAAGGATATGAAAAATATAATCTTTATAGAAATAATATAAAAGGTCAGAAATAAATGAGGAATTGAACAACGATTGGAAAAATGTATTGGCAAGTGATAAGATACGGGTAAATACGGATATACTGTACAAAATACTGGAGAAAATTGTTGAAAAATATGTACCGAAAAAAAAAAATAAATATCAGACATGCATACCAGGTGACAAAAGGATATTATTTAAGAAAATTACAAAGTGGAAGAAAAGTCTTGCAAAAGAAAAAATGTATGGAAAATGATGGAAATAAAAAGTAGGATAGTAAATACAAAAAAAAAAAAAAAAAAAAGATTATACAATCGAAAGAAAATGAAGAAAGGAACTTAGAAGAAAGGACACTTCAAAATATCAAGAAAAACCCTAAAGTACTTTACGCCTATGCAAAAAAGATGAATAAAGGGAGATTAGAAATAGGCCCTCTAAGAATTGAAGGACAGTTAACGAATAAAAAAAAGGAAATATGCAACATATTAGCAGAAAAATATGAGTGAATTCACGAAAGGATTGCGAATGAGAATGATGAAACGGAAATGAGAGAAGAAAATATTGAATATCTAACGGATATAGATATTAATGGAGCAGATATTGTGCAGGCTATAAGCGAAATTAGAAATGGATCAGCGGCCAGGCCAGATGGAGATCCAGCGATTTGGTTTAAAAAAAACTGCACTATCGCGAAACCGCTTGCAATACTGCTAAGACAAAGTGTAGATATGAGCGAGACATATGTTAACCATAAATTTGCATATATAACCCCTATTTTCAAAAGTGGATCAAGACTAGAGGCAAGCAATTATAGACCTGTTAGTCCAACATCAAATAATATGAAAGTGTATGAAAGGGTAATAAAAAAGAAAATAATGATTTTTTTGGTTAAAAATAATTTATTTGATATAGGTCAGAGAGGTTTTGTGCCCGGAAAAAGTACATAACCCAACTGATAGCACACTATGAAAACATATATATAAATATTATAAATGAAAAAGACACAAATGTGGTCTATCTAGATTTTGCAAAAGCCTTTGACAAGGTAGACCATAATATATTAGAGACAAAAAATGAGAAAGCATAATACTGTGGGAAAGATAGGAAAATGGATAAAAGAATTTCTACAAAACAGAAAACAAATAGTGTTTGCAAATGACGAGAAAACAGATGAAGCTCAGGTAATATCTGGTGTGCCACAAGGTACGGTATTAGCTGCACTGCTGTTTGTTATTATGATCTCAGACATTGACGGTAATGTTAAAGACTCTGTAGTGAGAAGTTTTGCCGATGTCACAAGAATAAGTAGAGAAATTATTTGTGATGAAGATAGGAACTCATTACAATGAGATCTAAGCAAAATATTTGAATGGGCGGAGATAAATAGGATGGTATTTACCTCCGATAAATTCGATTCAATAAATTAGGGAAACAGAGAAAGAATGGTACAGTGATACCTCTACACACGATATTAATTCGTTCCAGAAACTGCTTCGTATGTTAAAACGATCGTATGCTGGAGCAAATATTCCCATAAGAGTGCAAGGTAATTTGTTTAATTCGTTCCTCAGCCTAAAAACCCATAATAACTCCTTAATAATTGGCTACACATAATTACACATAACATTAATACAATATAATAACACATAAATATCTAAAAAAAAAATAATAATAATAAAGAAATAATAAATAAAAAAGTGGTTTTTATGTAACACTTTACCTTGACGACAGGACAGCGCAGGTGTAGGGACTGCTACGCAGGAGATGGAAGATCAGCGAGAAGGTAGGGACGGTGACTTTGTACGATAACGTGTACGATAACTTACACTAACTTACACTGCGTGAACTTTAACTTAACAGCTTATTTTTGTTTTTTTTCATTTTTATTTTATATTTTTTTTTCATTTTTTTTCTTTTCTTATTTTTAATTTTCATCACTTTCACTCGATTCAGTCTTTCTTTTCTTTGCTTCACTTTCTTTCTTTTCATCATGATCACTAGACAGTTTTAGTAGATATTTTTTGAAGAAACTATCGAGTGAAAGTTGCTTGGTACGGCTTTTGAGGATTTTTCTAAAATGAGTTAAACAAACATCATCGAACTACGCAACTACACTGCAAACTGAAGTTTCTGTGGGTGATGCTTGTCCATGAAATCAACCACGTGTTGATGATGAGCCAACATCTGTCTTATTTCCGCCGTACCTAAGATTTGCCCTACCTCCTTGGTCTCCTCCGACTCACTTAACTGTGCTTGGAACTCATCATGCTGCATGGCTTGCAGCTTCTTGAGTTCCTCAGTGGTAAGCTCTTCATGATGCTCATCGACGAGTTCGGTGATGTCATCTTCATCCACCTCCAGACCCATGGACTTGCCAAGGGATACAATCTCTTCGACGTCTTCCTCGGCGGCAACCACAGGTTCATTCTCAGGGCCAAAACCTTCAAAATCTCTGGGAGCAATAGCATCAGGCCAAAGCTTCTTCCAAGCTGAATTCAGGGTCCAACGAGTTACTCCCTCCCAAGCCTGATCTATGATCTTTAAGCAGTGCACGATATTAAAGTGGCTCCTCCAAAACTCACGCAAGGTTAAGTTGGTGCTTTGAGTGACATTAAAGCACTGCTTAAATAAGTGCTTGGTGTATAGCTTCTTAAAATTAGAGATGACTTGCTGGTCCATGGACTGGAGGATAGAGGTGGTATTCAGTGGAAGAAATGTCACTTTGATGAATTTGTATTCGTCGATGATATCATCTTCGAGTCCGGGGGGGGGGGGGGGGTGTGAGCGGGTGCATTGTCCAAACAAAGCAAGCACTTCAAAGGCAAATTCCTCTCCTGAAGATACTTCTTGACAGCAGGGCCGAAAATTACGTTTACCCATGCCACAAAGATATCCTAGTAACACAAGCCTTAGAATTAGAACGCATTAGAACATGTAGTAGGTCTTTATTAATTCTATGTGCTTTAAATGCCACAGGGTTTTCGGAATGGTAAACTAATAAAGGCTTAATTTTACAGTCCCTGCTGGCGTTGGCACAAAGTGCAAGAGTCAACCGATCCTTCATTGGCTTATGTCCAGGCATTTTCTTCTCTTTGGCGGTAATGTACGTTCGACTAGGCATCTTTTTCCAAAACAGACCGGTTTCATCACAGTTGAACACCTGCTGCTATAAGTAGTCTTCCTCCGCCACGATGCTTTCAAACTTTTTAACATAGTCTTTAGCAGCCTTGGTGTCCAAACTCGAAGCTTCTCCATGCTGTATAACTAAATGAATCCCGGTCCGTTTCCTAAATTTCTCGAACCAATCTCGAGACGCCTTGAATTTTTCCGTCGTATGATCGCCTGAACTCTCCCCTGCGTCACCCGCAGAGCCCGCCGCCTTCAAGTCACTTTAGATAGCGCTGGCCTTCTCACAAATGATCGTTTCAGTGATCTTATCGCCAACAATCTCCTTGTCCTTGATCCATATTAACAAAAGGCGTTCCATCTCTTCAAGGGTAGGGCTACGACGTTTGGAAATAATCGTGATCCCCTTCGAAGGTTTCACTGCTTTAATGGCTGCCTTCTGTTTTATGATCGTCGAGATCGTAGACATATTCCGGCCATATTGTTTAGCCAGATTGCTAACACGTACACCTCGCTCATACTTTTCTATTATTTCTTGCTTTAGTTCTAATGAAACCATTGACTTCTTCCTTTTTTCACCACTACTACTACTTCCTGAAGCGAAACTAAGCTTTTTAGGACCCATGATTATGAAACACAGAAAAGAACACGTGAAAAAGGAAGATAAAAAACACTGTTAATATCTGAGCGAATAGAGAACAATTA
>NC_090742.1:90313596-90318596 GCF_036898095.1 Palaemon carinicauda | reverse complement strand
TTTGAGAAATTGAAGGAATTAATGTTGGTGGAGGAGTTTAAGAGGTGTCCCGTATAAACTGAAGGTCCACCTCGAAGAGTCAAAACTGGAGACCGTTCAGAGGGTAGCCATCGCTAGTGACGAATATTGCTTGTCTCATAAGAGTGAGTTAGGGGGAGTAACGACAAATGTGAAGTCTAGTTGGGTTAAGATAGGTATGAATAATAATGCTAACCCGAATAATAATGCTAAGGTGTTTAGTAGAAATAATTGTAGAAGTAATAATCAGGGTAATGCAAATAATAATTTTTCTCCTAACAGAGGTAATACGCCAAATATATACAATCCAGAGAAAGTGAGGACATTAACAGGCTTCTTTTGCAATAAGAAGGGTCACGTAAAGAGCATGTGTTATGCGTTTAAAAGAGTGCAAGATGCTAATAGTAGGCCAGTGATGGGTGTGGAAAAGAGAGAGGCAGAAAATATCCTGACAGGGTCCGCTGACCAATGACTACCTGGTTGTTTTGATAGATATTTGTCCTTCGGTAGTGTCTCCTTCGCAAATTCGTCCGAATAAAAAGACGTACGTATTTTGCGTGATACTGGTGCAGCGCAGTCTTTGATCCTAAGGAAGGCATTACCTTGTAATTTTGTACAGGAAAGTGGGGAATTTGTGTTATTGGCTGGTTTTCCTGATACGGTAAAATCGTATGCCATTGAAAATTTTAATTCAATTTGCCCTTCCTTTGCACGGAATTTGAAATTGGCCATAGTAGATAAATTCCCAGTTAAGGAGGTTGATGTGGTGATAGGGAATGATGTGGCTATGAAGAATGATACTTGTCCCATATTGATAAACCCTGATAGCGAAGTAGCAGCAGTTACTCGTTCTAGTGCTAGAATTGTTGACGCTGTAGAGTCAACAAATGATGTAGCTTTAAATAGTTTAGATTGTAGTGATTGCCTAGCTGTAGATCTTGAAATGTTAACGGACAAGTTAAATTGGACTACTGAAGAGCTTATCAAGGCCCAGAAAAAGGAGTTTCGGGAACTCCCTTTTGAGTCAGGGGAGGTGTCTGATATGACTGGTCCCAAATTTAAGATAATTAATAATATTTTATATAGGTTGAGTAGACCACTGGAGGTGGATAATGTTGATCATGAAATTGTGATACAGATAATGGTTCCATTTGGTTACAGGAAGGAGTTAATATCATTGGCGCACGAAAGTGGTTTGGCCGGTCATTTTGGAATTCATAAAACTTCCTGCATATTGTAAGGGAATTATTATTGGCCGAAGTTGAAGGCAGATGTAAAGAAAATTGTCAATAGTTGTGATGTCTGTCAGAGGGTCGGTAAATCCAATCAGTGGATTTTATGTCCTATTCCCGTAGTTTCTGAACCTTTTAAGAAAATCATTATTGATGTGGTTGGACCATTACCGAGGACGCGTAGTGATAATGAGTATATTTTGACAATAATGGATAGGATGTCTCGATGTCCCGAGGCAATACTACTACGTACCATAAAAAGCATTAAAATTGTTGACGTACTAATTGACTTTTTTACCATGTTTGGGATGCCTAAAGTAATTCAATCAGATGGTGGATCTAATTTTGTGAGTAGACATTTCAAAGATAAAATGGTAGAGTTGAATATAAAACATGTGACCTCTTCTCCATATCACCCCGAAAGTCAGGGATTTCTGGAGAGATTTCATCAAACCCTGAAGTCTCTGATAAAAAAGTATTGTTTGAGCCATGGTTCTGAATGGGATAAGGAATTGCCTTATTTGTTATTTGCTTTTCGTTCTGTCCTAAGTCAGTCTTTGGGTTTTCGCCTTTTAACCTTGTGTTTGGTCATTGTGTTCAAGGGCCTCTGAATGTGGTTCGTGAGTCTTGGGAGGGAGATGTCCCTGAGGTTAATTTATTGGATTATGTATCTAATCTAGGCAATATATTAACCAAGGCTTGAAAATTTACGAGTGAAAATTTATTATGTAGCCAAAAAAGAATAAAGTACTTTTTTGATAGAAGGTCCAAGGCACGCGACTTTGCGGTAGGCGATAAAGTGTTGGTTTTTTACCCTTCCCAGGGAATCCATGGAAAGTTTTTTTTTCAGGTCCCTGGAAAATTTTAAAAAAGTAAGTGAAGTTAACTATTTAGTGGAGACAGCCCAAAGAAAGAAACCTTTTCAACTGTGTCATGTAAATATGTTGAAGACTTATATGGAACGGGAGAAAGTCATTCCCGTGGCAACCATAGGGAATACGGTAGATTCAGAGAACAATAACCATTTTTCTTTTTCAGAGGGGGAGGTTATTGATGATAATAGTTTTAATGGATGTGAATGTTGGTCGGATAATAGAAAGTCGTTGGAAAAATTTTCGGGAGTAATTTTACATTTAGGTAAGGAAGAACAAAGGTCTTTGAAAAAATTAGTATCTAATTATAAGGAATTATTTTCGGATGTAACGGGTAGGCCTTCGGTCCTTGAACATGATGTAGATGTAGGTAGCGCCACTCCTGTGAAACGATCTCCTTACAGGTTGAATCACTTCAAAAATGAGGTTGTAGTGAAGGAAGTGGATTATATGTTAAAACATGACCTAACTGAGCGTAGGCAAAGTCTGTGGTCATCACCGGTTGTATTGGTAAAGAAATCCGACGGTAATTTCAGGTTATGTTTTGATTACCGTAAGTTGGATGAGTTATCTAAATATGATTGTTATCCATTACCTCGCATAGAGGATTATATTGATGAAATGGGTAAGGCTAAATACATTAGTAAATTCGATTTGCTGAAATATTATTGGCAAGTTCCTCTTTCAAAGCGGGCAAGGGACCCGTCTGCTTTCGTAACACAACAGGGACTTTTTCAATGTAAAGTTATGCCATTTGGTATGAAGAACGTGGCTGCCACCTTTCAGAGGTTAATGAATACTTTAGTCCATGGTTTAGAAGGATGTGTTGTGTATATTGATGATATTGTTATTTATAGTGATGATTGGGAAACCCATTTAAAACGTATTAGGGTACTATTTAAGGTGTTGAAAAAGGCAAATTGGGTAATTAATTTAAAGAAAAGTGAATTCACAAAGGCGAAGGTGGTATATTTGGGTCATGAGGTTGGTAATAGTAAAGCTGCTCCTAAGCAGGCCAATATCGAAAGTATTGAAAACATGGTAGTCCCTAAGTGTAGGAGGGATGTCAGAAGTTTCCTTGGTTGGAGTGGCTACTGCCGAAGGTTTGTTAGGAATTTTTTGGATATAGCCGATCCGTTAACATATCTCTTGAGAAAGAAGGTAGCTTTTGTCTGGACGGATGAAACAAAAAGGGCTTTTGATAATTCAAAAAGAGTATTAATTAATTACCCTGTCTTGAGAGCTCCTGATTTTGACCTTCCTATTTCTCTTGTCACGGATGCAAGTGATGTTGGTGTAGGAGCGGTGTTTTTGCAGAATGACAAGCAGGGAGTTTCTCATCCTATTGCATTCTTTTAAAAAAAGTTGTCCTCCGCCCAACATAGGTATTCCACTGTGGAGAAAGAGACTTGCTTTAATATTTGCTATCAGCCATTTTCAGGTTTATCTCTTCTCCTCAGATACACATATCAAGGTCTTGACAGATCATAATCCCCTGACCTTCATCAGCAGATACAAGAATAAAAATAAACGATTGATGAGGCAGTCTCATGCTGCAAGAGTGGAATTTAGAATTTTCCCACATCCCAGAAAAAGATAATATTGTTGCTGATTTTCTCTCTCGCAGCATTGAATAGTGGTTAATTGGCAGAGGGCTATGACGTTACTGAAGGTAGTATCTGTATCGTTCTAATTATGGTGTGTGTGCTGTTGAAGTGGGCACGTATTATGTAGAAACAAATGTATAATTATCATTTATTTATCATGGTTTCTTTACAGAGGACGATAATGTTTTAGGTGTAGTATACGGGATATTTAAAGTTAAAAAGTGAGGGTGATCACTGGTACTTGTTAATGGTTGATTAATTAGGTGTTTTAAGGTTGAATGGTGTCAGGTACGATAAGGTTTATAATAAGTTAAGAAAAGAGATAGGCACTAATCCGGTTATTCTGTATGTTCAGGCTAATAATTACTCTGCATCGATTGTGTGTTTGTTTGCGAAGGTGAGTCTTGTGGTGGTCTTCTCTATGTCATTCGGTGTGTGTGTATGCATTGGACACTATGGCGATAAGTGTGATATAACACTGAAATAGACAGTGGTTTCTGAGCCCAACATTTATTGATAGTGAGTGAAGTGTATCCCTGAAATTGAACAGTGTATTGAGTGTGGAAAAGGTTATTGCCTTTGGATTATATAATCAGAATCCGGTTGTTAGAGCAATGACTCGCTCGTAAGTTTGGTGATGGTGTAAGTGATGTGAAACTCTTAGGTTGGGTATTTATTTATCAAATAGTGATGTTGAGAGATTCTGGTTTTTGGAACTTTTCCTGTGAATAGTATTAAGTTTATGAGGTTGTTGGTATTTGTTATATATTGCTATCCTTGTGAGCTGCAATCCTTGGTACTTGCCACACTCTTTCCTTTTGTTAAAGTTCTTGTTTTTCAAGTTTATTTAATAATTATTTTTGAGTGTTAGTTTAATATTTCAATATGTGATAACCTGCAAGTTGTAATTCAAATCACATTATAAAAAAAAAAAAAAAAAATTGGGGAAATATTTTTTCTTTGTAACAGTTGTTATATATTACTAAATTATTCAAGTTTTTTTATGTATAAGTTTAAGTATAGACGTATTGTATTCTTTCTTTAATAGTTTGTTGGTGTTTATTATGGACTAACGGCTGTTTTATATTTTCAAGTGGCGTGGGTTACATGGCTGCGTTCCTGCGTGAACGGAGGTACGAAGGGGCTTGTTGGAGGAGGGTTCCTCAGTGTGTTTCTGAGCCTCCAACCTTGAAGGGCATGACTATTGCTATTGGAATTATACTTTTCTTCGCCACATTGCAGAGCCACGCTTTGAAGCCATATAATCATTG
>NC_090742.1:90306096-90311096 GCF_036898095.1 Palaemon carinicauda | reverse complement strand
GTACAGTAGTATACTTCCGCACATCCCCGATTGTTCTTTTCTCCTACGGAGAGTAAGTTCAATCCGTCTCTCCCTCTGAAAGCCTTTGGCTTATTCCTAGTGGTTCTACCTGTATAATAATCCAGGTATAACTATCCTAGGATATGGCTGTCCTGTCCTGATAACCAGAGTGACTGGTTTTTTGGGTTAGGGCAGAACATCAGAGTTTCTAGTCTGTGGTCTGCTTCTTCCTAGCATAGAGAATGAGTCTCCTTTGCTAGGTTAGGGACGGACACAGGAAGCTTTTCTTCCCTAGTCCATATCGGAAGGATTCTGTAAGAGATGACTCCTTCCTCTAGTGGACTAGCAGACTGTCCCGTGTTGTTTTTCTCTGGATGGAGAATAAGTTTTCTCTGTTGCCCGGTGAATAACTTCACCTACCTTTGTTCTGGTTGTGAGGAGGATAGCAAGTATTGCCAGTCTTCCTCCCTAATAGACAACTCTTGGTTAGGATGAGCTTCCCTAACTGCTGAGAGTGTGTCTCTTGCCAGAACGAAGTTTATAGGACCCTTATCCCTTCCCCCCCTCTCTTTCTTTTATTTCCTTTTGGCTACAGTCCTACTTCCATAACTAGTATAGGTTAGGATGGAGGAACGGCTCAGCTCTCTGCCGGCTGGCATTACGTGTCGGCCGGCAGAGACCCTTTGTTCTTTGCAGAGTGAACCCCAAACCACCCTTGGTATCCCTCCTATGTCTGCCGGTAGAGCCCAGCAGGCTATGGATTTTTTGGAAGCCTGAATGCTACATTCTCCTCTTACAAAAGTTCAATCTTTCTGGATGGAAGGTCGTATGGCAATGCCGCCTTATAACCTTACATCCATTCTGTTTCTCTGATTATTGTATGGTACCCCTAACCCGGCGGCCGGCTTAACAGCCGACAGCCGGGCAGGTGGAGGTTTTCTGGTTCTTGGCTACTGCCGGCGAGCATGTGTATTATTACCTTTGTCTGCCGGCAGTGGAAACACAGGCTGAATCTGCTGGCCACTACGATTAGCGGCCGGAAATCGGGTATTAGTGTTTTCTGCTGTCGGCCGGCAATGATTGCCGGCCGGCACACAGTCGCGAATCAGTAAGTTACCGCCTACTTAGTTAAGGATAGTTTATCTTTGAACTATACTGTGGTAGATGCCGGCCGGCACGTGCCGGCACGTGCCGGCGTACCGGCGCGTGCTGGCTGGCACAACAGCATGCGATGTACAGTAATTGCTATATTCGTAGTGTAGTACACACTGCATTAGTAGAAACTGCTGTACAGAGTTTGTGATAACACTAAAGTTTTTCATCATACTTAATGTTATCTTGTACAGCCTTTTGTTGAGACTGTACAATATATAGAAAGTGAGTTCTTTCTGTATTCTTTCGATCCTGTATATTTAAACTACACATTAAATTTTCGTTTAGGAAATTACATAAGGTATTCTAGTATATAATTAACCTTAGTTTTAATATCTTTGGAGATTACAGCAATTGATTGGACAGGAAATACAAGTATGTGTCTTTCCTTCTTTCTTTTATAGCTTTTCTATATAAGCTAAATGTTTCAATGTAACTTGATACTCATGAATTTTTCTTCTTTTTACAGGAGGACCATCCGAAGTGCGGGAGTGTGTTCTGTAATGTCCGCAGTAAGAACTTCTGTGGACATCAACATTGCAGGAAGCATGCAGCATGCGCAGTCTCCAAAGGTGATCTCCGGTATTGGGACCCTCATGTTTGTACAGTATGTTCAAACCTGATTACCGAGGCTTTTGACGACCCCAAGTCGACGGAGTCAAGGGAAGCTGCTAGGGAAAAGTTACGATCCTGGGTGAGGGGATTTCAGAAAAACACCTCAGGTCCCTACCTTCCAAATGAGAAGATGAGGGACTCCCTTTACCTAAAGCATCAGCCGATGCAGTCATTCCTCAGCCTCAGGTGGAGATACCAACTGCCCAGTTGAGGTCTCGGCCGCCCTTCAAGACACCCAATTGGACGATAGGATGTCGGAGGTGTTGGATTCTACAGAGAAGGACCTTCTACGAGAAGGTGAAGAGGAGGAGCTGTACCAAGCTCCTCAAGTAGAAGAGGAAAAAATCGACGAGGTGTCGGTTACATCGGTTCCGGACCCAGAACCTGTTCCCTCTACATCGTCTGCTATCCCAGATGATCTGGGAAGGACTCTTTCTTCTATTGTTGAGATGATCCAACAAATTCAAAAGAAGAATGATGAGAAGGAAGCTGCAATGAAACTGGAGATACGTAGACTTGCAGCATCACGTGGGCCCCAGAAGCAACTTAACGTGAAGGATCTTCCTTTGTGCTCGGATACCAATCCTTGGAGGTATGCCGAACACATGCCAATGACAATCAGGAAGATCGTCATATCTGAAAAGTTAGGAGCAATTCCTCTGGAAGAGATGGAATTTCGACCCAACAAAGATTCCTACCCGGACTGTTATGTTCGCCTTAGGAAGGAGCCAGGCTCAAAAGAGGAGACTGAGCCGAAGGAGGTCATAGTTTTTGACCATAGTAAAGCTCAGGCGTCACTATCGAGCTCGATGAAAGAGAGGGGCCTCTCCTACCAGAGCCTTTCCCTTCATGGAAAATGGATATAAGGCAGCCTTGAAGGCAGCAGAGGAAGGGAAACCATGCCCCTCCCTGGAAGAATGCAAGCCGTTATCCCTGGCCTTACCATTGGACCAAAAAGACTGGAAGGACGTTCACCTTACCTTCTCAGTCGGGAAGCTGGAAGCTAATATTGACGAACGTCAGTTTGATGAGGAACTTCCACAGCTGTAGGAGTTTCTCTTGCGCAGAGAGCAAGAGATGAAAGAAAGACTTGCGGCATCGCTGTCGTTGCAAACGACGTTAGAAACGATGGCAAGTGACCCCAAGAAACAGGACATGTTCATGGTAGTGGCCAAAACCCATCTGGCCACAGTTACGAAGGATCTCTATAGCTTTATTAAAGCTAGGAGAGCCTGTAGAGAGTTCGTGTTTGCCTCGGCTGCTGTGAGGCACAAACCGAGGAAACTGATCTCCTCTCGTATCTGGGGTAAAGACCTCTTTCCCAACGATGTGGTTAAAGAGATAGTAGACAAGGCCGCCACAGAGAATAGGAACCTTCTCAAAAAGTGGGGCTTAGATCTCAAGAGAAAGTCTTCTCAGGATGAGGGTCCCCAACCCAAGAGGAAGACAAAAAGGCCTAGGCCATCTTCTTGGCCGGCTATACCTTACCGACAGCAACAACAGCAACAACTTCCTGTGACCGCGGTGCCTCATATAATGGCACAACCTCCAACCACGTACCAGCTGGTACCTCAACAAGTGGCGACTCCAGTCGCCAGTTTTTAACCCAGCCTTCGAAAGACAGACTTCTTCCTTTCGTTCGAAGGCTAGAGGAACAGCCAGAGTTTCTTCTAGATGCCCTTCAAGAAGGAAGGGGATCCAGGGGAGGAACGCGGTCAAGGAGGCAAGGCGTTCAGGTCCACAACAGCAGAAGTGAGATGCTTCCAGTAGGAGGGAGGCTACAGCTAATTAGGGATCGCTGCACCTTCGATCCCTGGGCCCACAGCCTAATAATGAATGGACTAAGTTGGAGTTGGAGCAGTCCTCCACCTCAATTTTCTCAATTCTCCCAACACTCAACCCCTGTTCTAGAAGAATATGTCCAAGAGCTCTTAGACAAAAGAGTAATCCGGAAAGTCAAGTCCATCAAATTCCAAGGGAGGCTGTCTTGTGTTCCGAAGAAAGACTCAGAAAACTTAGTCATTCTAGACTTGTCGCCACTCAACAAGTTCATAGTGAACTATAAGTTCAGAATGTTCACACTTCAACACATAAGGAACATACTGCCCAAAAGGGCATATTTCTATAGACTTGTCTGACGCTTATTGGCACATTCCTATTAATCGTCACCTCTCCTCCTACCTAGGATTCAAGTTACATAGAAAACTTTACGCCTTCAGAGCCATGCCTTTCGAGCTAAACATAGCCCCAAGGATTTTCACGAAGCTCGCGAATGCAGCCGTCCATCAATTACACCTAAAGGGGGTCCAAGTAGTAGCCTACTTTGACGACTGGCTGGTGTGGGCAGCATCCAAGAGAGAATGCATGCAAGCTTCTAAGATAATAATCCAGTTCCTGGAACATCTGGGATTCAAGATCAACATCAAAAAGTCTTGACTTTCTCCAGCTGAAAAATTTCAGTGGTTTGGAATCCACTGGAATTTGGAGTCACATCGACTTTCCATTCCTGGGGCAGAAGAGGAAAGAGATAACAGAATCTGTCAAGAGACTGCTGAAATCCAAACGGATATCAAGACGCGAACAGGAGAGAGTGCTGGGCTCTCTTCAGTTTCCTTCAATAACAGATCCAGTGCTAAGAGCACAGCTAAAGGATGCAACAGGAGTCTGGAGGAAATACGCATCAAACACGCGAAGAGATCTAATAACACCTCTACCGACTCGATTGCGAACGCTTCTCAAGCTGTGGTCCATTGCCAGGCAACTGAAGAAATCAATACTTCTTGTACCTCCTTCCCCGTCGGTAACTATCCACACAGACGCTTCAAGGAAGGATGGGGAGGTCACTCTCATCAGACGAGAGTCCAAGGAGCTTGGTCCAATCTTTTCAAGTCATTTCACATCAACTTTCTAGAAGCCATGGCAGTATTTCTGACTTTAAAGAAGTATCTCCTCGCCATTCGACCCACATAAGACTGGTTCTAGACAGCAAGGTGTTAGTGAGATGCCTGAATCGACAAGGGTCGAGGTCACCTCAAATCAACAAATTGATGCTGGCCATTTTTCGTTTGGCAGAAAGGAAAAAATGGCACCTGTCAGCAGTTCACATTCGAGGGTTCCGCAATGTGACAGCAGACGCTCTATTCAGGTTTACACCAATAGAGTCAGAATGGTCCCTAGACGCAGGATCGTTCTCCTTCATCTCGAGTCAAGTCCCGGAGCTGCAGATAGACCTC
>NC_090742.1:90281342-90291342 GCF_036898095.1 Palaemon carinicauda | reverse complement strand
ATAATAAAAATAATAATAATAATAATAATAAAATTTAGGGAAACTATATATATATATATATATATATATATATATATATATATATATATATATATATATATATATATATATATATATATATTCTTACGAAGCTTCTTTTTTATAAGAGTAAATTTTTTATTCATATATTTTATTTGTGTATTTAAGAGGTGTATAGCCAGCTTGTAAGGTGAGTTCCACTCATGTAGGTTTAAGTAATGTAAGTAAATTACATAACACTCTCGTTATCTATTTATTTGTATTTTTCATTCAATTCAGTATATGTAAACTTCTGTTATTTTTTTAAGAATTAACTTTTTATTTCACACATTTTTTTTATGGTCTTATGTAATCTCGTTTAGGTATTCTATACGCCCCACAAGAGGTATGACATGAGGGATTGCGTAATTTTTATGTTTCCACGTGGTTAGAAAAAGTACAAAGGTCTCTCGAATTAGATTTGCTCTTTTTTTTCAATATTACAACGAAAAGGTGGGTGGAGATAGTTGAGAAATTGTTGCCTCGCCATATTTGTTGGAACTTATCTGCTTCATGACTAGTTGACAACTTTGCGCCATAAGGCTGCTCCACACCTTCCAGACCATGTCCTAGAAGAATCTAAAATAATTAAATTGATATCTTTGTAACTATACTGTATATATATATATATATATATATATATATATATATATATATATATATATATATATATATATATATATATATATAGACCCTAGGAATACATAAGCAGCAGAAGATATTCAGCCTATCCCTTTGAAAGAGCCAAAGTCTGCCAGCCCTATCTCCTCTCAAGTGTTTGTTCTCTCAAACATGAATAAGTTTTTTACCCAACGTATATCGTGTATAGTGTTGTTCAAATGTTGGTGAAATTATTGATTGGTGAATCAAGTGTAGTGTGTTAATGTAAGTACATTGTCATATGAATTTTGTATCTGGCCCTGTGAGATTTAGGTTAAACAGTGAAGTGTGTTTATTTTACTTAACTGTTCGGTAACCTCGTGTGAACCAAGAGACGTAAGTGTACCAGTTACATTTATGTAAATTTTCACTTAGTGTTTAATCATTAGGGTGTTAAACTGTTAACTATTTTCATTAATTATCAAAATTAAATATGTTCAAGAATTATTTCTTATGAAACAAATTATTGTATAATTTTTCATAGAGAAACATTTACTTGTTTTAGTCTAAGGTTTTGTTGAGATATTATATTTCGATTTATTTATTTTTTCTGTTAATTCATTTGCATTGTTCTTTTTATAGAATACATTTATTTTTGAAAAGATGGTATTATTTTGATCACCAATATTTTTTAAAAGTGCTCTGCTCGTAATCCCTGACTAAGAACCGAAGTAAGAGGTTGTTTTCCAATACTTCATATTAAGTATATTGGACTCTGATCTCAAGGTCGTTAAGAGAATCCAGACTTTAATGTAATAATATATATGGCTTATTTGAAATATGAAAAACACGTTTAAATGTGCAAAATTTATCAATAATCGAAAGCAAAGTCACAAACTTACCAATTAGCTACGATGGTGAAGATGTGTTGATTTCAATTCTAAGTACAAAAAAACCTGAATTCGACAGAAATATGTACAAATGAATTGTCATTGACTTTTATCTTTCTTCGTGGCTGTGTGGTATGGTCAATGTCATACAGGTATCCTGGACCAGGGTTAGAAACCAGGCCGGTCAGATACTATAGTCTTTGAGTAATTTTGCCTGGAGATCTGATCCTGAGGTCGTTAAGAGAAACCAGATTTTAATGTATTAATATATATGGCCTTTTTGGAACAAAAACAAGTTTAAATGTGCAAAATTTAATATATATATATATATATATATATATATATATATATATATATATATATATATATATATATATATATATATATATATATATATATATATATATATATATATATATATATAGTATATATATATATGTATATATATATATATATATATATATATATATATATATATATATATATATATATATATATATATATATATATATATATTAAGTTGTTTCTGCTAACAGTAGATACCTAGAGAAAGGAATAAGAAAAGTCAATGTCATATTCTTTTTATAACTATTAAAATAAGGATAAATCATCTTTAGTAATGTTTATACCGTAATAGAAGTTGTATTGGAACATTCACTAACTGCTGGTCAATACTCGCTACACACGATGTTCTATTCAAGCATGTCATGTACGTATTCCTAATTTTTCTGAATGTGGAAACTTATTTCCAATACGTCTTACAATTGTCTATTCAACTCATTTTAGATTTTTCTTTCACTCTTCTTTTTAACAATTCAGAATTGCGTACTTCCTTCGCTTACCTTCCAATCTTTTCTCCAAGACCAAACCTCCACTGAGTACCCTAAACAATCTTTTCCCTTTGGCTAACCTTTATACCATTCATGTACATAGCATTTATCATCTGAACAATTCTTTCAATAGCCAATATAAAATTAATCTGATTCCTCTCAAGTATTTCAACCACGTTTTTAATAAGCACAATTGATATACATAAAGGTTACTTAGTTAAATTGTTCTTTTTAGTTTTTTCTTTCTTTCATTGGTTTTCATATAATATAGAAAACATTGTAAAATCATGAGCATTTCTTCATAGAAAACTGTATGGAAAATATAGTTACGTTGTCCATCTTTTCTCTACTATTAATCACTTCAATTTTAATAAAACCTATACTTTTTATTGATGAATAATATAGTATATCTACTCAGCTCGTATTGTGCAGCACTATTCATTACATATTTATTACGAAAAATGGAAGCACAGAAATGGTCAATATAAAACCACTCGTAATTTCACGCATGCATAGATAATTTATTTTGAGCATTTATTTTGCATTTATAAATAATAACCATGGATTCGTTTTACATCAAATTTTAAAGGGAATTACTTTCATATTTATATGTAACGGAAAAAAAAATGAAATTCAGAAAATTTCGGTAAAAAACCTTCGTAGCAAATTTAGTTACATAAAACAGAAAGATCTATGTTTTTTTTTTTTTTTTTTTTTTTTTTTTTTTTTTTTTTTTTTTTTTTGCTCTATAATTGACCAATTTTCTTTTACATATCACTTTTGATCACGTTTATGTATAAGATTCATTAAAATTTCAAAGAAAATTTTTAGTTTTTCTTAACTTGTATTCCTCAGTTAATTACACTACGAAACACTAATATAATTAAGCTGGCAATTGACATCGTTGTTAACTGTAAAATATTTAGCACTTTGTAATCAATGGCTACTCATCAACAATCAAACATACGATTAATTATGCTTCACAGACCAGTCCTCTGCACACAATTCATATATAAAGTAAAGTTCTCTACTTTGAATATTATTTTATTTTTTTTTGTTTTTGAATATTATAAAACCTTGTATTACTTTTTTTCCCATATATTCATGTTTAGTATCTTTTTTTTTTAATAGTTTTATGCAATTTAAAGATATTCAGCTTATTTCTTTGAAAATTTCATCTATTTATCGACATAACATAATATATCTAAAGTTATGTGTTATATTTTGTCTACAAGGAGAGGCAGAAAAAAAATTCTCTGCTGGTGTATAAATTTTACCCAGACCCCAAGCCAAAAATCCTGAACTTGAAAGGCGCTTTTGTCATGTTGGGAATACTCAGAGATTTAAAAGGAATTCCCTTATTGGTCTGAGTTCCCTTGGTAAAACGAATTCGATACTGAAAGGTACTCTGAAATTATTTGAGAAAATTTTTACCCTCGAATTTTAGTGATAAGATTATTATATATATATATATATATATATATATATATATATATATATATATATATATATTATATATATATATATATATATATATATATATATATATATATATATATATGTATGTATATATATATATATATATATATATATATATATATATATATATATATATATATATATATATATATATATATATATATATATATATATATATGCGTAAAAAATCACAGGAAAACGTGATGCTCGGATGCAGAAGAACCACAGGGAAAATGAAAATACAGAATATACACTTGAGTCCTGACTAGTTTCGTGATACTTCCTCAGAGGACTGATTTATTGAGAGAGGTTTCTTACAATTTATAGGGAAAGCAAAAGTACGAACATACATATAGAGATTTAGAGAACAATGACACTCCCTTACCCGCTACCTGGGCTTGACTCAGGTGTGAGGAGGAGGAGTCCGCAAGCTCGTTAGACACCTGCTAAAAAGGGTCATTTCTAGTGGCGGGTATATTCTTGTTTTCTTCTTATTTCACTTTCATTACAGTTATTTATATGTCAATGCGGTAGCCTTATCTATATAAATACATAAGCAAAACATACACAAACATACAAATATATATGCATATATATATATACACATACATACACATACATATATATACTCTACATATATACACATATATATACATATACATACACATATACATATATATACATACATACAGATACAAATACATATACATATACATAAATACTTACACATACACATACATATACATACACATACATATATACATATATATACACATACATATATACATATATACATATATACACATACATACTTATGCATATATACATTTATATGTATACAACATTAATATCATAAACATATAATCATGTATATATCAATACTTATATCTAGCATAACACTATATAGTGCCAATATACTTATGCATACTATATAAAATAATTGTTTCCTTTAATGTATGGTAGCTTAAGTCTAAATATTAATTTCACACCGACGTTAATTATTCAAAATACATTCAGTTCTACATTAAGTGGTTAATGTTTTTTTATATAGCTTACAAATCTCTTTACATATAAAGGCGTCGAGTTTATACATTCCATGACCAATATTCAAGTTGTTTTCAAAGGTTTCTTTTATGAAACTGGACTCTATGATGTTTCTTTCTACTAAGTTATTTGAATGAACCAATTTCTTTGCACCTGACCAATTAATAGGGTGATTTTTATCTCTAACGTGGGCAAAGAGTGCATTATTATCTTGAGCATACCTTACACTTTTTTTATGTTGTTCAATTCTCTTTTCTAGGGCTTTACCAGTTTGACCAATATAGTATTTTTCACAAGCATTGCATGGAATACGATATACACATCCCTTGGTAATGTCAGGAGAATTCTTTATTAAGGCTGTTTTTATTGTATTTTTACTCTTAAATGCTACATTTACATTGAAGTTTTTTGACAGTTGGGGAATTTCTTTAGATGAATCACAATAAGGTAGTACAAGTAAATTTTGTGTGTTATAGTTTTTTCTGTTATCATTACCGAAAAAAGTCTTTTTTGCTGTTCTTAGGGCATCATCTAACACAATTTCAGGATACTTTAGTTTTTTACCTATTGCTCTAATACCATTTATTTCGTCATCAATATATTCAGGGCTGCAGACTCGGAATGCTCTTAAAAACATAGAAGTAAATACAGATTTCTTAACTTTGTTGCCTTGGTTTGAGTAATAATGGACATATGCCGAGATATTCGTTGGCTTTCTGTATACACTGAACTTGAGACTATTATTACATCTATGTATGCGACAGTCCAAAAGGTAGGGTACAATTATTCTCCAGCTCCATAGTGAAATTTATTGATGGTACCAAACTATTCAATCTAAGAAGAAAGTTATCTAAATTTTCATTTCCTGGCCACACACATATTATGTCGTCAATATATCGAAACCATTTTACATTATTAGGTATGATGTTATTTACGATTCTGCTTTCAAAAAATTCCATATATAGATTGCTCAATACTGGGGATAAAGGGTTTCCCATAGCCATACCAAAAGTTTGTGCATAAAATCTCCCATTGAATTCAAATTTACAATCTTTTATACATAATTTAATTAATTCTATTAAAGTGTGTATGGAGAATGGTAGATTCAATTGTCTATTATCTAATGTTTCAGATAAAAATTCCAACATGTCATCAATAGGTACTTTTGTGAATAGTGAGACTACATCAAAACTGACAAGCCTACAGGTACTGTTGATCTGTACTTCATTCAGTTTGTTAATCAAGTCTACATTATTTTTTATATTTGAATATGAGATGGTGCCAACTAAAGGATTGAGGATATTCACAAGGTACTTAGATAATTTATATGCTGCTGAACCTACGGAGCTAATTATTGGCCTAGCTGGATAATTTGGCTTATGAGTTTTAATAGTTCCATACATATATGGCAATGTTGGTGATATTGTACAAACCTTTTTTATCAGATCTTCATTCCCTTTTAATAACTCTTTCACTTTTTTGTTGTAACTACTATTCACAAACTCAATTGGATTTTTTCTTAATTCCATGTATGTGTTTTCATCACTCAAGAGGTTTTCCATTTTTTCTATATAATCATTTTTATTCAAGATTACCAGTGCTCCAGATTTATCGGCTTTTGTCAACTTGATATTTCTATCTTGCTTCAATTCGGCAATTGCTCTCTTGAATCTTTTTGGGCAATTTGGAACCACTGGTTTTTTCATATTGCTGTATATAATACCCTTAATCATATTTACTTCTTCTACAGAAATATCACTGAATTTCTCCAGGTTACACACTCCATTTGTAATTTCTACACTCTTCAATGCACTTGATGACATCGAGAAATTTAAACCGTATCCCAAGGCACAATGACACGAAACTCAATGCACTGATAGAAAGTAGCCCGTGGACTACAAACGTTAATCCAGAATGTGTGGTTAATTTGTCAAATAAAATTCTAGATAAAAATGTGAAGTGTGCCTTGGGATACGGTTTAAATTTCTCGATGTCATCAAGTGCAGTGAAGAGTGTAGAAATTACAAATGGAGTGTGTAACCTGGAGAAATTCAGTGATATTTCTGTAGAAGAAGTAAATATGATTAAGGGTATTATATACAGCAATATGAAAAAACCAGTGGTTCCAAATTGCCCAAAAAGATTCAAGAGAGCAATTGCCGAATTGAAGCAAGATAGAAATATTAAGTTGACAAAAGCCGATAAATCTGGAGCACTGGTAATCTTGAATAAAAATGATTATATAGAAAAAATGGAAAACCTCTTGAGTGATGAAAACACATACATGGAATTAAGAAAAAATCCAATTGAGTTTGTGAATAGTAGTTACAACAAAAAAGTGAAAGAGTTATTAAAAGGGAATGAAGATCTGATAAAAAAGGTTTGTACAATATCACCAACATTGCCATATATGTATGGAACTATTAAAACTCATAAGCCAAATTATCCAGCTAGGCCAATAATCAGCTCTGTAGGTTCAGCAGCATATAAATTATCTAAGTACCTTGTGAATATCCTCAATCCTTTAGTTGGCACCATCTCATATTCAAATATAAAAAATAATGTAGACTTGATTAACAAACTGAATGAAGTACAGATCAACAGTACCTGTAGGCTTGTCAGTTTTGATGTAGTCTCACTATTCACAAAAGTACCTATTGATGACATGTTGGAATTTTTATCTGAAACATTAGATAATAGACAATTGAATCTACCATTCTCCATACACACTTTAATAGAATTAATTAAATTATGTATAAAAGATTGTAAACTTGAATTCAATGGGAGATTTTATGCACAAACTTTTGGTATGGCTATGGGAAACCCTTTATCCCCAGTATTGAGCAATCTATATATGGAATTTTTTGAAAGCAGAATCGTAAATAACATCATACCTAATAATGTAAAATGGTTTCGATATATTGACGACATAATATGTGTGTGGCCAGGAAATGAAAATTTAGATAACTTTCTTCTTAGATTGAATAGTTTGGTACCATCAATAAATTTCACTATGGAGCTGGAGAATAATTGTACCCTACCTTTTTTGGACTGTCGCATACATAGATGTAATAATAGTCTCAAGTTCAGTGTATACAGAAAGCCAACGAATATCTCGGCATATGTCCATTATTACTCAAACCAAGGCAACAAAGTTAAGAAATCTGTATTTACTTCTATGTTTTTAAGAGCATTCCGAGTCTGCAGCCCTGAATATATTGATGACGAAATAAATGGTATTAGAGCAATAGGTAAAAAACTAAAGTATCCTGAAATTGTGTTAGATGATGCCCTAAGAACAGCAAAAAAGACTTTTTTCGGTAATGATAACAGAAAAAACTATAACACACAAAATTTACTTGTACTACCTTATTGTGATTCATTTAAAGAAATTCCCCAACTGTTAAAAAACTTCAATGTAAATGTAGCATTTAAGAGTAAAAATACAATAAAAACAGCCTTAATAAAGAATTCTCCTGACATTACCAAGGGATGTGTATATCGTATTCCATGCAATGCTTGTGAAAAATACTATATTGGTCAAACTGGTAAAGCCCTAGAAAAGAGAATTGAACAACATAAGAAAAGTGTAAGGTATGCTCAAGATAATAATGCACTCTTTGCCCACGTTAGAGATAAAAATCACCCTATTAATTGGTCAGGTGCAAAGAAATTGGTTCATTCAAATAACTTAGTAGAAAGAAACATCATAGAGTCCAGTTTCATAAAAGAAACCTTTGAAAACAACTTGAATATTGGTCATGGAATGTATAAACTCGACGCCTTTATATGTAAAGAGATTTGTAAGCTATATAAAAAAACATTAACCACTTAATGTAGAATTGAATGTATTTTGAATAATTAACGTCGGTGTGAAATTAATATTTAGACCTAAGCTACCATTCATTAAAGGAAACAATTATTTTATATAGTATGCATAAGTATATTGGCACTATATAGTGTTATGCTAGATATAAGTATTGATATATACATGATTATATGTTTATGATATTAATGTTGTATACATATAAATGTATATATGCATAAGTATGTATGTGTATATATGTATATATGTATATATGTATGTGTATATATATGTATATATGTATGTGTATGTATATGTATGTGTATGTGTAAGTATTTATGTATATGTATATGTATTTGTATCTGTATGTATGTATATATGTGTATATGTGTATGTATATGTATATATATATGTGTATATATGTAGAGTATATATATGTATGTGTATATATGTGTATATATATATATGTATATATATTATATATGTTTGTGTATGTTTTGCTTATGTATTTATATAGATAAGGCTACCGCATTGACATATAAATAACTGTAATGAAAGTAAAATAAGAAGAAAACAAGAATATACCCGCCACTAGAAATGACCCTTTTTAGCAGGTGTCTAACGAGCTTGCGGACTCCTCCTCCTCACACCTGAGTCAAGCCCAGGTAGCGGGTAAGGGAGTGTCATTGTTCTCTAAATCTCTATATGTATGTTCGTACTTTTGCTTTCCCTATAAATTTTAAGAAACCTCTCTCAATAAATCAGTCCTCTGAAGAAGTATCACGAAACTAGTCAGGACTCTAGTGTATATTCTGTATTTTCATTTTCCCTGTGGTTCTTCTGCATATATATATATATATATATATATATATATATATATATATATATATATATATATATATATATATATATATATATATATATATATATATATATATATATATATATATGTGTGTGTGTGTGTGTGTGTGTGTGTGTATTTTATATATAATGTGTATAAACTGCTAATACGCCACTAATACTATTAAATATTGAAATCGCTCTACAATGGAATCTCAGACCAAAAGGGAAATTGCTTCAATAATGAATATTTCTGACTTGATTATATCGGGGGAATTATTGAGGAAAACTCTTGTGTCAGATTGCCAATCTCACGTAGTAAACCTCGACTATATTATTCAAAGTTACCTTGTGGAATTGTATCAACTCTCTTTTCCTGCTCATGCAGCCCTTGGTGTTGTTAATACACCCCTCCATGTAGTACGTGACAGGCCAATACTCTCGGATATGATCTT
>NC_090742.1:90256342-90276342 GCF_036898095.1 Palaemon carinicauda | reverse complement strand
GAAAATATTGGTGCTTATGACAGTGTTTTAGATATTATAAAACACGGTTATAAAATTCCTTTTTACACTATGCCTTGTAGAAATGTTCTTAAAAATAACAATTCTTCACTTATGCATAAGGAGTTTGTTGATAGTGCAATTTCAGAATTGTTAAATCAAGGACTTATTGAACAATGCAATTTTGCTCCTTATATTGTTAATCCTCTAACAGTTTCTGTCCAGTCAAACAATAAAAAGAGACTTATTTTAGATTTAAGATGTGTCAATTTACATATACTTAGACAAAGCGTGAAGTATGAGGATATTAGAACTGCACTTGTATATATCAAGTCTAATTCATTTATGTTCAGTTTTGATTTACATTCAGCTTATCATCATATTGAAATGTTTTACCCCCCATACATAATTTTTGGGATTTGCGTGGATAAGGAATGGAGAACAATTTTTTAAATTTTTGGATCTCCCGTTTGGATTAAAATCGGCTCCGTATGTTTTTGCAAAAGTTACTAGGCCTCTTATTAAGAAGTGGAGGGGAGAGGGAAAACGAGTCATTATGTATTTGGATGATGGTATCGGTATTGGTTGTGACGTACAAGAAACTAGGTCAATGGCGGAGAGTGTTCGGGAAGATTTACGGTTGAGTGGTTTTGTTATCAATGATCGTAAATCAGTGTGGTCACCAGTGCAGAACTTAGTTTGGTTAGGTTTTTGTATTGACACGATGAGGTTAGTTTTGAAAGTTCAAAAAAAAAAAAAAAAAAACAAGTTTAAAGAAAGTTCGAGATACCGGTTTAGAAATCATGGGTAATTGTGTCAAATTTAGAAAAGTGCTTGTTCGGATAGGGTCTGTTAGTCAGCTGATGACAAGGTGCTTGAGTGTTGACATTTTAAATTCAAGGTCATGGAATGATCATATAGTTTTATCAAATGACAGTTGTGGTCAAATTCAGTTTTGGTTAGACAACATAGATGCTATTAATATTAGGCAGTTGAAGTGTCAACCATCGTGTGTTAAGTTTGTATTTTCGGATGCTAGTGGACATGCTTTTGGTGGTTATGTTGTAAATTCTAGGCATGGTATTTCTCATGGAATGTGGATCATTTGAGATTGATTGGTTTGCTAGTGATAGTAATCACAAATTAGATAAGTTTTATTCAAGGTACTAGAACATGAAATGTAGCGGTATAGATGCATTTACAGAGAGTTGGGCTAACATAAGAGGGTGGTTCTGTCCATCTATTTATTTGGTAGGTAGAGTTTTGGCAAAAATGTCAGAAGATAAAGTTTGCGGTGCTTTAGTGGTTCCGAAATGGGAATCGTCAAGTTTTTGGCCATTGTTGTATCCAGATGGTACACAATTTGATCATTTTGTTAAGGGTGTTGTTTATTTACCATCACAGAAGGATTTTTATATGTGTGGGAAAAGTTATGATTCAATGTTTGGAAATGTTGATCTGAATTTTTATATGCTATGTTTGAAAATTGACTTTAAATAAAAGCATGTGTTTATTAAGGTTTTTATTTTACATCTATTTTTGCAGGCATATGAAAATGACGTAGCCATTCTTCCGAAATCTGTAAAAGAAAATATAGAGAGAATTCCAGAATTATTAGCATAGTGGCGTGCAAGTTCTACGACTAAAGTGTACTATCGGAGCTATATGAAGTGGGTTACGTGGTTGGAGAAGAATGGCATTCATGATAAAAAGTCTACTATGAAGCCTTTGGTGATTTGTATGTATTTAGCAAGTTTAATTCAGGAAGGAGTTTCAGTGAGTGTGTTATCTTCAGCCTTGTATGGAATTCGCTGGGCATATTCCGTTATTGGAATTTCATCTCCGGCAGATTCGGATTTAGTGAAGAATGTGTATGAGGCAGGAAAAAGACGTTTGTCTGTACCGATAACGAAAAAAGAGCCTATAAATGCAGAAATGTTAAAACAAATGTACTGTAAATTTTTTGAAAGTGGAAACATTTATAATCAAAGAACAATTATGTGCATGTTTGGTTGCATATTCTGGTTTTTTGCGATGCAGTGAGTTATTGAACATCAGATGTTCAGATGTTTGTTTTGAACAAACGCATATGTCTATTTTTATTGAGAAAAGTAGACTGATATATATAGAGATGGTCAACATGTTGTAATTGCTAGGACACATACTGATGTATGTCCTGTCAGAAATCTGGAGAAGTATTTTATGTGGTGTGGGTTTTCTAATGAAAGTTCTGAATTTATTTTTCGGAATATTACTAAAACAAAGGCAGGTTATCAGATTAGAAAGGTTAATAAACCTTTGACTTATTCAAGATTGCGGGAACTGTTTATTGAAGCTTTTAAATCTATAGTTTCAGACATTTCAAAATACGGTTTGCATAGTCTAAGAGAGGGTGGTGCGACAGTTTGCGCTAATTCTGGCGTTTCAGATAGATTGTTTAAAAACATGGGATATGGCGATCAGAGTCCGCAAAGGATGGTTACATCAAAGATATGCTGGATTCAAGACTGTTGGTTTCGCTTAGATTAGGTTTATAAGCATATTGTTTTGTAATTGGACCTTTCTTTCATTCTGTAATGCAAGAACGCTAAATGCAAAAAATAAATATTATTTTGTTCTTTGGTTGTTTATTATTTCTTATTAAGTGGGATTACAAAAGAAATATAATCTATTTCGGTTGAACTGGGTGAATTAGAATAAAATTATTTTCTTTTGTGTAAACGCAAATGAGAGGTAAGGGGCGGGGCTTAAGGTTTTGTCGAGTAGTGGTGTTCGGTATGTATTCATTCTGGCGTTCAAACTCTGCACGGGAAAGTTGCTCCTTTTGACCGAGTGTTATACGGCATGGCAGAACCTTCAATATCAGACTTATTAGCTGAAATTAAGTCTCAAAAGGAAAAAATTAAAGAGTTTGTCAATGCGAAAGTTTCGGGTTTGAGAGAGGAAATTCAAGGTGCAAGTGCTACAGCGTCGTCAGAGATAAAGAAATTCAAAGGGCAGAACGAAATACAGTGGAGGTTAAAAGGACATAAAGTTCAATATAACTTCAATTCTGACATTCAAGAATCCTTGGATTCTATTAGCTGGGCAATTGAAAATGGATAACTTGACTATGCAAAAGAAGTAATTAAAGAAGCAGGAGAAAAAAATAAGGAGCGAAACAAGCATATTCGAATAGCTGATTCTTAGTCTGGAGGGTGGGAGACCGTAAACCAGGCAAATCCGGTTGCCAGTGATTCGGATGATGAAAGCAAGATTTACAAAGCGGAAAACAGAGCGCTCAAGAAACGTAAGAAGGACAAGGATACTCACTCGGGAACCGGGAGGGATTCGAATGCTAAACCCGCTGCTACTGCTCCCAATCCGTTCTCGAGTTATGGTGCTTCCGTTCCTGCTGTTCCTTACATTCCACGGCCGATTCTTCAACCTAGACTGCAGGTCGGAAATTTTCCCTTTCGAGTCGGTGGGTGCTATGTCTGCGGGGATTTCACCCACTTACAACGGGAATGCCCGCTCCTCAGGTCAAGACCCGCCCCTAGTTCAGTCGGAGGACAATCAGAGAAAAAGCAGAGTACAGTCTGACGCTTCAAGTTTTGTTAAAGATGAGTATTGCTTACTTGACAATTATGAATTTGAAAGTCAAAGTGTTACTGATTCAAGTATTAAAGGCAGATTAAGGTTAAATGTACAATTTTGGGAAAATATTGGTGCTTATGACAGTGTTTTAGATATTATAAAACACGGTTATAAAATTCCTTTTTACACTATGCCTTGTAGAAATGTTCTTAAAAATAACAATTCTTCACTTATGCATAAGGAGTTTGTTGATAGTGCAATTTCAGAATTGTTAAATCAAGGACTTATTGAACAATGCAATTTTGCTCCTTATATTGTTAATCCTCTAACAGTTTCTGTCCAGTCAAACAATAAAAAGAGACTTATTTTAGATTTAAGATGTGTCAATTTACATATACTTAGACAAAGCGTGAAGTATGAGGATATTAGAACTGCACTTGTATATATCAAGTCTAATTCATTTATGTTCAGTTTTGATTTACATTCAGCTTATCATCATATTGAAATGTTTTACCCCCCATACATAATTTTTGGGATTTGCGTGGATAAGGAATGGAGAACAATTTTTTAAATTTTTGGATCTCCCGTTTGGATTAAAATCGGCTCCGTATGTTTTTGCAAAAGTTACTAGGCCTCTTATTAAGAAGTGGAGGGGAGAGGGAAAACGAGTCATTATGTATTTGGATGATGGTATCGGTATTGGTTGTGACGTACAAGAAACTAGGTCAATGGCGGAGAGTGTTCGGGAAGATTTACGGTTGAGTGGTTTTGTTATCAATGATCGTAAATCAGTGTGGTCACCAGTGCAGAACTTAGTTTGGTTAGGTTTTTGTATTGACACGATGAGGTTAGTTTTGAAAGTTCAAAAAAAAAAAAAAAAAAACAAGTTTAAAGAAAGTTCGAGATACCGGTTTAGAAATCATGGGTAATTGTGTCAAATTTAGAAAAGTGCTTGTTCGGATAGGGTCTGTTAGTCAGCTGATGACAAG
Organism: Palaemon carinicauda; assembly: GCF_036898095.1. Classification (NCBI taxonomy): domain Eukaryota; kingdom Metazoa; phylum Arthropoda; class Malacostraca; order Decapoda; family Palaemonidae; genus Palaemon; species Palaemon carinicauda. The sequence continues at coordinate 90,271,780 of NC_090742.1, read as the reverse complement.
GTGCTTGAGTGTTGACATTTTAAATTCAAGGTCATGGAATGATCATATAGTTTTATCAAATGACAGTTGTGGTCAAATTCAGTTTTGGTTAGACAACATAGATGCTATTAATATTAGGCAGTTGAAGTGTCAACCATCGTGTGTTAAGTTTGTATTTTCGGATGCTAGTGGACATGCTTTTGGTGGTTATGTTGTAAATTCTAGGCATGGTATTTCTCATGGAATGTGGATCATTTGAGATTGATTGGTTTGCTAGTGATAGTAATCACAAATTAGATAAGTTTTATTCAAGGTACTAGAACATGAAATGTAGCGGTATAGATGCATTTACAGAGAGTTGGGCTAACATAAGAGGGTGGTTCTGTCCATCTATTTATTTGGTAGGTAGAGTTTTGGCAAAAATGTCAGAAGATAAAGTTTGCGGTGCTTTAGTGGTTCCGAAATGGGAATCGTCAAGTTTTTGGCCATTGTTGTATCCAGATGGTACACAATTTGATCATTTTGTTAAGGGTGTTGTTTATTTACCATCACAGAAGGATTTTTATATGTGTGGGAAAAGTTATGATTCAATGTTTGGAAATGTTGATCTGAATTTTTATATGCTATGTTTGAAAATTGACTTTAAATAAAAGCATGTGTTTATTAAGGTTTTTATTTTACATCTATTTTTGCAGGCATATGAAAATGACGTAGCCATTCTTCCGAAATCTGTAAAAGAAAATATAGAGAGAATTCCAGAATTATTAGCATAGTGGCGTGCAAGTTCTACGACTAAAGTGTACTATCGGAGCTATATGAAGTGGGTTACGTGGTTGGAGAAGAATGGCATTCATGATAAAAAGTCTACTATGAAGCCTTTGGTGATTTGTATGTATTTAGCAAGTTTAATTCAGGAAGGAGTTTCAGTGAGTGTGTTATCTTCAGCCTTGTATGGAATTCGCTGGGCATATTCCGTTATTGGAATTTCATCTCCGGCAGATTCGGATTTAGTGAAGAATGTGTATGAGGCAGGAAAAAGACGTTTGTCTGTACCGATAACGAAAAAAGAGCCTATAAATGCAGAAATGTTAAAACAAATGTACTGTAAATTTTTTGAAAGTGGAAACATTTATAATCAAAGAACAATTATGTGCATGTTTGGTTGCATATTCTGGTTTTTTGCGATGCAGTGAGTTATTGAACATCAGATGTTCAGATGTTTGTTTTGAACAAACGCATATGTCTATTTTTATTGAGAAAAGTAGACTGATATATATAGAGATGGTCAACATGTTGTAATTGCTAGGACACATACTGATGTATGTCCTGTCAGAAATCTGGAGAAGTATTTTATGTGGTGTGGGTTTTCTAATGAAAGTTCTGAATTTATTTTTCGGAATATTACTAAAACAAAGGCAGGTTATCAGATTAGAAAGGTTAATAAACCTTTGACTTATTCAAGATTGCGGGAACTGTTTATTGAAGCTTTTAAATCTATAGTTTCAGACATTTCAAAATACGGTTTGCATAGTCTAAGAGAGGGTGGTGCGACAGTTTGCGCTAATTCTGGCGTTTCAGATAGATTGTTTAAAAACATGGGATATGGCGATCAGAGTCCGCAAAGGATGGTTACATCAAAGATATGCTGGATTCAAGACTGTTGGTTTCGCTTAGATTAGGTTTATAAGCATATTGTTTTGTAATTGGACCTTTCTTTCATTCTGTAATGCAAGAACGCTAAATGCAAAAAATAAATATTATTTTGTTCTTTGGTTGTTTATTATTTCTTATTAAGTGGGATTACAAAAGAAATATAATCTATTTCGGTTGAACTGGGTGAATTAGAATAAAATTATTTTCTTTTGTGTAAACGCAAATGAGAGGTAAGGGGCGGGGCTTAAGGTTTTGTCGAGTAGTGGTGTTCGGTATGTATTCATTCTGGCGTTCAAACTCTGCACGGGAAAGTTGCTCCTTTTGACCGAGTGTTATACGGCATGGCAGAACCTTCAATATCAGACTTATTAGCTGAAATTAAGTCTCAAAAGGAAAAAATTAAAGAGTTTGTCAATGCGAAAGTTTCGGGTTTGAGAGAGGAAATTCAAGGTGCAAGTGCTACAGCGTCGTCAGAGATAAAGAAATTCAAAGGGCAGAACGAAATACAGTGGAGGTTAAAAGGACATAAAGTTCAATATAACTTCAATTCTGACATTCAAGAATCCTTGGATTCTATTAGCTGGGCAATTGAAAATGGATAACTTGACTATGCAAAAGAAGTAATTAAAGAAGCAGGAGAAAAAAATAAGGAGCGAAACAAGCATATTCGAATAGCTGATTCTTAGTCTGGAGGGTGGGAGACCGTAAACCAGGCAAATCCGGTTGCCAGTGATTCGGATGATGAAAGCAAGATTTACAAAGCGGAAAACAGAGCGCTCAAGAAACGTAAGAAGGACAAGGATACTCGCTCGGGAACCGGGAGGGATTCGAATGCTAAACCCGCTGCTACTGCTCCCAATCCGTTCTCGAGTTATGGTGCTTCCGTTCCTGCTGTTCCTTACATTCCACGGCCGATTCTTCAACCTAGACTGCAGGTCGGAAATTTTCCCTTTCGAGTCGGTGGGTGCTATGTCTGCGGGGATTTCACCCACTTACAACGGGAATGCCCGCTCCTCAGGTCAAGACCCGCCCCTAGTTCAGTCGGAGGACAATCAGAGAAAAAGCAGAGTACAGTCTGACGCTTCAAGTTTTGTTAAAGATGAGTATTGCTTACTTGACAATTATGAATTTGAAAGTCAAAGTGTTACTGATTCAAGTATTAAAGGCAGATTAAGGTTAAATGTACAATTTTGGGAAAATATTGGTGCTTATGACAGTGTTTTAGATATTATAAAACACGGTTATAAAATTCCTTTTTACACTATGCCTTGTAGAAATGTTCTTAAAAATAACAATTCTTCACTTATGCATAAGGAGTTTGTTGATAGTGCAATTTCAGAATTGTTAAATCAAGGACTTATTGAACAATGCAATTTTGCTCCTTATATTGTTAATCCTCTAACAGTTTCTGTCCAGTCAAACAATAAAAAGAGACTTATTTTAGATTTAAGATGTGTCAATTTACATATACTTAGACAAAGCGTGAAGTATGAGGATATTAGAACTGCACTTGTATATATCAAGTCTAATTCATTTATGTTCAGTTTTGATTTACATTCAGCTTATCATCATATTGAAATGTTTTACCCCCCATACATAATTTTTGGGATTTGCGTGGATAAGGAATGGAGAACAATTTTTTAAATTTTTGGATCTCCCGTTTGGATTAAAATCGGCTCCGTATGTTTTTGCAAAAGTTACTAGGCCTCTTATTAAGAAGTGGAGGGGAGAGGGAAAACGAGTCATTATGTATTTGGATGATGGTATCGGTATTGGTTGTGACGTACAAGAAACTAGGTCAATGGCGGAGAGTGTTCGGGAAGATTTACGGTTGAGTGGTTTTGTTATCAATGATCGTAAATCAGTGTGGTCACCAGTGCAGAACTTAGTTTGGTTAGGTTTTTGTATTGACACGATGAGGTTAGTTTTGAAAGTTCAAAAAAAAAAAAAAAAAAACAAGTTTAAAGAAAGTTCGAGATACCGGTTTAGAAATCATGGGTAATTGTGTCAAATTTAGAAAAGTGCTTGTTCGGATAGGGTCTGTTAGTCAGCTGATGACAAGGTGCTTGAGTGTTGACATTTTAAATTCAAGGTCATGGAATGATCATATAGTTTTATCAAATGACAGTTGTGGTCAAATTCAGTTTTGGTTAGACAACATAGATGCTATTAATATTAGGCAGTTGAAGTGTCAACCATCGTGTGTTAAGTTTGTATTTTCGGATGCTAGTGGACATGCTTTTGGTGGTTATGTTGTAAATTCTAGGCATGGTATTTCTCATGGAATGTGGATCATTTGAGATTGATTGGTTTGCTAGTGATAGTAATCACAAATTAGATAAGTTTTATTCAAGGTACTAGAACATGAAATGTAGCGGTATAGATGCATTTACAGAGAGTTGGGCTAACATAAGAGGGTGGTTCTGTCCATCTATTTATTTGGTAGGTAGAGTTTTGGCAAAAATGTCAGAAGATAAAGTTTGCGGTGCTTTAGTGGTTCCGAAATGGGAATCGTCAAGTTTTTGGCCATTGTTGTATCCAGATGGTACACAATTTGATCATTTTGTTAAGGGTGTTGTTTATTTACTATCACAGAAGGATTTTTATATGTGTGGGAAAAGTTATGATTCAATGTTTGGAAATGTTGATCTGAATTTTTATATGCTATGTTTGAAAATTGACTTTAAATAAAAGCATGTGTTTATTAAGGTTTTTATTTTACATCTATTTTTGCAGGCATATGAAAATGACGTAGCCATTCTTCCGAAATCTGTAAAAGAAAATATAGAGAGAATTCCAGAATTATTAGCATAGTGGCGTGCAAGTTCTACGACTAAAGTGTACTATCGGAGCTATATGAAGTGGGTTACGTGGTTGGAGAAGAATGGCATTCATGATAAAAAGTCTACTATGAAGCCTTTGGTGATTTGTATGTATTTAGCAAGTTTAATTCAGGAAGGAGTTTCAGTGAGTGTGTTATCTTCAGCCTTGTATGGAATTCGCTGGGCATATTCCGTTATTGGAATTTCATCTCCGGCAGATTCGGATTTAGTGAAGAATGTGTATGAGGCAGGAAAAAGACGTTTGTCTGTACCGATAACGAAAAAAGAGCCTATAAATGCAGAAATGTTAAAACAAATGTACTGTAAATTTTTTGAAAGTGGAAACATTTATAATCAAAGAACAATTATGTGCATGTTTGGTTGCATATTCTGGTTTTTTGCGATGCAGTGAGTTATTGAACATCAGATGTTCAGATGTTTGTTTTGAACAAACGCATATGTCTATTTTTATTGAGAAAAGTAGACTGATATATATAGAGATGGTCAACATGTTGTAATTGCTAGGACACATACTGATGTATGTCCTGTCAGAAATCTGGAGAAGTATTTTATGTGGTGTGGGTTTTCTAATGAAAGTTCTGAATTTATTTTTCGGAATATTACTAAAACAAAGGCAGGTTATCAGATTAGAAAGGTTAATAAACCTTTGACTTATTCAAGATTGCGGGAACTGTTTATTGAAGCTTTTAAATCTATAGTTTCAGACATTTCAAAATACGGTTTGCATAGTCTAAGAGAGGGTGGTGCGACAGTTTGCGCTAATTCTGGCGTTTCAGATAGATTGTTTAAAAACATGGGATATGGCGATCAGAGTCCGCAAAGGATGGTTACATCAAAGATATGCTGGATTCAAGACTGTTGGTTTCGCTTAGATTAGGTTTATAAGCATATTGTTTCGTAATTGGACCTTTCTTTCATTCTGTAATGCAAGAACGCTAAATGCAAAAAATAAATAATATTTTGTTCTTTGGTTGTTTATTATTTCTTATTAAGTGGGATTACAAAAGAAATATAATCTATTTCGGTTGAACTGGGTGAATTAGAATAAAATTATTTTCTTTTGTGTAAACGCAAATGAGAGGTAAGGGGCGGGGCTTAAGGTTTTGTCGAGTAGTGGTGTTCGGTATGTATTCATTCTGGCGTTCAAACTCTGCACGGGAAAGTTGCTCCTTTTGACCGAGTGTTATACGGCATGGCAGAACCTTCAATATCAGACTTATTAGCTGAAATTAAGTCTCAAAAGGAAAAAATTAAAGAGTTTGTCAATGCGAAAGTTTCGGGTTTGAGAGAGGAAATTCAAGGTGCAAGTGCTACAGCGTCGTCAGAGATAAAGAAATTCAAAGGGCAGAACGAAATACAGTGGAGGTTAAAAGGACATAAAGTTCAATATAACTTCAATTCTGACATTCTAGAATCCTTGGATTCTATTAGCTGGGCAATTGAAAATGGATAACTTGACTATGCAAAAGAAGTAATTAAAGAAGCAGGAGAAAAAAATAAGGAGCGAAACAAGCATATTCGAATAGCTGATTCTTAGTCTGGAGGGTGGGAGACCGTAAACCAGGCAAATCCGGTTGCCAGTGATTCGGATGATGAAAGCAAGATTTACAAAGCGGAAAACAGAGCGCTCAAGAAACGTAAGAAGGACAAGGATACTCGCTCGGGAACCGGGAGGGATTCGAATGCTAAACCCGCTGCTACTGCTCCCAATCCGTTCTCGAGTTATGGTGCTTCCGTTCCTGCTGTTCCTTACATTCCACGGCCGATTCTTCAACCTAGACTGCAGGTCGGAAATTTTCCCTTTCGAGTCGGTGGGTGCTATGTCTGCGGGGATTTCACCCACTTACAACGGGAATGCCCGCTCCTCAGGTCAAGACCCGCCCCTAGTTCAGTCGGAGGACAATCAGAGAAAAAGCAGAGTACAGTCTGACGCTTCAAGTTTTGTTAAAGATGAGTATTGCTTACTTGACAATTATGAATTTGAAAGTCAAAGTGTTACTGATTCAAGTATTAAAGGCAGATTAAGGTTAAATGTACAATTTTGGGAAAATATTGGTGCTTATGACAGTGTTTTAGATATTATAAAACACGGTTATAAAATTCCTTTTTACACTATGCCTTGTAGAAATGTTCTTAAAAATAACAATTCTTCACTTATGCATAAGGAGTTTGTTGATAGTGCAATTTCAGAATTGTTAAATCAAGGACTTATTGAACAATGCAATTTTGCTCCTTATATTGTTAATCCTCTAACAGTTTCTGTCCAGTCAAACAATAAAAAGAGACTTATTTTAGATTTAAGATGTGTCAATTTACATATACTTAGACAAAGCGTGAAGTATGAGGATATTAGAACTGCACTTGTATATATCAAGTCTAATTCATTTATGTTCAGTTTTGATTTACATTCAGCTTATCATCATATTGAAATGTTTTACCCCCCATACATAATTTTTGGGATTTGCGTGGATAAGGAATGGAGAACAATTTTTTAAATTTTTGGATCTCCCGTTTGGATTAAAATCGGCTCCGTATGTTTTTGCAAAAGTTACTAGGCCTCTTATTAAGAAGTGGAGGGGAGAGGGAAAACGAGTCATTATGTATTTGGATGATGGTATCGGTATTGGTTGTGACGTACAAGAAACTAGGTCAATGGCGGAGAGTGTTCGGGAAGATTTACGGTTGAGTGGTTTTGTTATCAATGATCGTAAATCAGTGTGGTCACCAGTGCAGAACTTAGTTTGGTTAGGTTTTTGTATTGACACGATGAGGTTAGTTTTGAAAGTTCAAAAAAAAAAAAAAAAAACAAGTTTAAAGAAAGTTCGAGATACCGGTTTAGAAATCATGGGTAATTGTGTCAAATTTAGAAAAGTGCTTGTTCGGATAGGGTCTGTTAGTCAGCTGATGACAAGGTGCTTGAGTGTTGACATTTTAAATTCAAGGTCATGGAATGATCATATAGTTTTATCAAATGACAGTTGTGGTCAAATTCAGTTTTGGTTAGACAACATAGATGCTATTAATATTAGGCAGTTGAAGTGTCAACCATCGTGTGTTAAGTTTGTATTTTCGGATGCTAGTGGACATGCTTTTGGTGGTTATGTTGTAAATTCTAGGCATGGTATTTCTCATGGAATGTGGATCATTTGAGATTGATTGGTTTGCTAGTGATAGTAATCACAAATTAGATAAGTTTTATTCAAGGTACTAGAACATGAAATGTAGCGGTATAGATGCATTTACAGAGAGTTGGGCTAACATAAGAGGGTGGTTCTGTCCATCTATTTATTTGGTAGGTAGAGTTTTGGCAAAAATGTCAGAAGATAAAGTTTGCGGTGCTTTAGTGGTTCCGAAATGGGAATCGTCAAGTTTTTGGCCATTGTTGTATCCAGATGGTACACAATTTGATCATTTTGTTAAGGGTGTTGTTTATTTACCATCACAGAAGGATTTTTATATGTGTGGGAAAAGTTATGATTCAATGTTTGGAAATGTTGATCTGAATTTTTATATGCTATGTTTGAAAATTGACTTTAAATAAAAGCATGTGTTTATTAAGGTTTTTATTTTACATCTATTTTTGCAGGCATATGAAAATGACGTAGCCATTCTTCCGAAATCTGTAAAAGAAAATATAGAGAGAATTCCAGAATTATTAGCATAGTGGCGTGCAAGTTCTACGACTAAAGTGTACTATCGGAGCTATATGAAGTGGGTTACGTGGTTGGAGAAGAATGGCATTCATGATAAAAAGTCTACTATGAAGCCTTTGGTGATTTGTATGTATTTAGCAAGTTTAATTCAGGAAGGAGTTTCAGTGAGTGTGTTATCTTCAGCCTTGTATGGAATTCGCTGGGCATATTCCGTTATTGGAATTTCATCTCCGGCAGATTCGGATTTAGTGAAGAATGTGTATGAGGCAGGAAAAAGACGTTTGTCTGTACCGATAACGAAAAAAGAGCCTATAAATGCAGAAATGTTAAAACAAATGTACTGTAAATTTTTTGAAAGTGGAAACATTTATAATCAAAGAACAATTATGTGCATGTTTGGTTGCATATTCTGGTTTTTTGCGATGCAGTGAGTTATTGAACATCAGATGTTCAGATGTTTGTTTTGAACAAACGCATATGTCTATTTTTATTGAGAAAAGTAGACTGATATATATAGAGATGGTCAACATGTTGTAATTGCTAGGACACATACTGATGTATGTCCTGTCAGAAATCTGGAGAAGTATTTTATGTGGTGTGGGTTTTCTAATGAAAGTTCTGAATTTATTTTTCGGAATATTACTAAAACAAAGGCAGGTTATCAGATTAGAAAGGTTAATAAACCTTTGACTTATTCAAGATTGCGGGAACTGTTTATTGAAGCTTTTAAATCTATAGTTTCAGACATTTCAAAATACGGTTTGCATAGTCTAAGAGAGGGTGGTGCGACAGTTTGCGCTAATTCTGGCGTTTCAGATAGATTGTTTAAAAACATGGGATATGGCGATCAGAGTCCGCAAAGGATGGTTACATCAAAGATATGCTGGATTCAAGACTGTTGGTTTCGCTTAGATTAGGTTTATAAGCATATTGTTTCGTAATTGGACCTTTCTTTCATTCTGTAATGCAAGAACGCTAAATGCAAAAAATAAATATTATTTTGTTCTTTGGTTGTTTATTATTTCTTATTAAGTGGGATTACAAAAGAAATATAATCTATTTCGGTTGAACTGGGTGAATTAGAATAAAATTATTTTCTTTTGTGTAAACGCAAATGAGAGGTAAGGGGCGGGGCTTAAGGTTTTGTCGAGTAGTGGTGTTCGGTATGTATTCATTCTGGCGTTCAAACTCTGCACGGGAAAGTTGCTCCTTTTGACCGAGTGTTATACGGCATGGCAGAACCTTCAATATCAGACTTATTAGCTGAAATTAAGTCTCAAAAGGAAAAAATTAAAGAGTTTGTCAATGCGAAAGTTTCGGGTTTGAGAGAGGAAATTCAAGGTGCAAGTGCTACAGCGTCGTCAGAGATAAAGAAATTCAAAGGGCAGAACGAAATACAGTGGAGGTTAAAAGGACATAAAGTTCAATATAACTTCAATTCTGACATTCAAGAATCCTTGGATTCTATTAGCTGGGCAATTGAAAATGGATAACTTGACTATGCAAAAGAAGTAATTAAAGAAGCAGGAGAAAAAAATAAGGAGCGAAACAAGCATATTCGAATAGCTGATTCTTAGTCTGGAGGGTGGGAGACCGTAAACCAGGCAAATCCGGTTGCCAGTGATTCGGATGATGAAAGCAAGATTTACAAAGCGGAAAACAGAGCGCTCAAGAAACGTAAGAAGGACAAGGATACTCGCTCGGGAACCGGGAGGGATTCGAATGCTAAACCCGCTGCTACTGCTCCCAATCCGTTCTCGAGTTATGGTGCTTCCGTTCCTGCTGTTCCTTACATTCCACGGCCGATTCTTCAACCTAGACTGCAGGTCGGAAATTTTCCCTTTCGAGTCGGTGGGTGCTATGTCTGCGGGGATTTCACCCACTTACAACGGGAATGCCCGCTCCTCAGGTCAAGACCCGCCCCTAGTTCAGTCGGAGGACAATCAGAGAAAAAGCAGAGTACAGTCTGACGCTTCAAGTTTTGTTAAAGATGAGTATTGCTTACTTGACAATTATGAATTTGAAAGTCAAAGTGTTACTGATTCAAGTATTAAAGGCAGATTAAGGTTAAATGTACAATTTTGGGAAAATATTGGTGCTTATGACAGTGTTTTAGATATTATAAAACACGGTTATAAAATTCCTTTTTACACTATGCCTTGTAGAAATGTTCTTAAAAATAACAATTCTTCACTTATGCATAAGGAGTTTGTTGATAGTGCAATTTCAGAATTGTTAAATCAAGGACTTATTGAACAATGCAATTTTGCTCCTTATATTGTTAATCCTCTAACAGTTTCTGTCCAGTCAAACAATAAAAAGAGACTTATTTTAGATTTAAGATGTGTCAATTTACATATACTTAGACAAAGCGTGAAGTATGAGGATATTAGAACTGCACTTGTATATATCAAGTCTAATTCATTTATGTTCAGTTTTGATTTACATTCAGCTTATCATCATATTGAAATGTTTTACCCCCCATACATAATTTTTGGGATTTGCGTGGATAAGGAATGGAGAACAATTTTTTAAATTTTTGGATCTCCCGTTTGGATTAAAATCGGCTCCGTATGTTTTTGCAAAAGTTACTAGGCCTCTTATTAAGAAGTGGAGGGGAGAGGGAAAACGAGTCATTATGTATTTGGATGATGGTATCGGTATTGGTTGTGACGTACAAGAAACTAGGTCAATGGCGGAGAGTGTTCGGGAAGATTTACGGTTGAGTGGTTTTGTTATCAATGATCGTAAATCAGTGTGGTCACCAGTGCAGAACTTAGTTTGGTTAGGTTTTTGTATTGACACGATGAGGTTAGTTTTGAAAGTTCAAAAAAAAAAAAAAAAAACAAGTTTAAAGAAAGTTCGAGATACCGGTTTAGAAATCATGGGTAATTGTGTCAAATTTAGAAAAGTGCTTGTTCGGATAGGGTCTGTTAGTCAGCTGATGACAAGGTGCTTGAGTGTTGACATTTTAAATTCAAGGTCATGGAATGATCATATAGTTTTATCAAATGACAGTTGTGGTCAAATTCAGTTTTGGTTAGACAACATAGATGCTATTAATATTAGGCAGTTGAAGTGTCAACCATCGTGTGTTAAGTTTGTATTTTCGGATGCTAGTGGACATGCTTTTGGTGGTTATGTTGTAAATTCTAGGCATGGTATTTCTCATGGAATGTGGATCATTTGAGATTGATTGGTTTGCTAGTGATAGTAATCACAAATTAGATAAGTTTTATTCAAGGTACTAGAACATGAAATGTAGCGGTATAGATGCATTTACAGAGAGTTGGGCTAACATAAGAGGGTGGTTCTGTCCATCTATTTATTTGGTAGGTAGAGTTTTGGCAAAAATGTCAGAAGATAAAGTTTGCGGTGCTTTAGTGGTTCCGAAATGGGAATCGTCAAGTTTTTGGCCATTGTTGTATCCAGATGGTACACAATTTGATCATTTTGTTAAGGGTGTTGTTTATTTACCATCACAGAAGGATTTTTATATGTGTGGGAAAAGTTATGATTCAATGTTTGGAAATGTTGATCTGAATTTTTATATGCTATGTTTGAAAATTGACTTTAAATAAAAGCATGTGTTTATTAAGGTTTTTATTTTACATCTATTTTTGCAGGCATATGAAAATGACGTAGCCATTCTTCCGAAATCTGTAAAAGAAAATATAGAGAGAATTCCAGAATTATTAGCATAGTGGCGTGCAAGTTCTACGACTAAAGTGTACTATCGGAGCTATATGAAGTGGGTTACGTGGTTGGAGAAGAATGGCATTCATGATAAAAAGTCTACTATGAAGCCTTTGGTGATTTGTATGTATTTAGCAAGTTTAATTCAGGAAGGAGTTTCAGTGAGTGTGTTATCTTCAGCCTTGTATGGAATTCGCTGGGCATATTCCGTTATTGGAATTTCATCTCCGGCAGATTCGGATTTAGTGAAGAATGTGTATGAGGCAGGAAAAAGACGTTTGTCTGTACCGATAACGAAAAAAGAGCCTATAAATGCAGAAATGTTAAAACAAATGTACTGTAAATTTTTTGAAAGTGGAAACATTTATAATCAAAGAACAATTATGTGCATGTTTGGTTGCATATTCTGGTTTTTTGCGATGCAGTGAGTTATTGAACATCAGATGTTCAGATGTTTGTTTTGAACAAACGCATATGTCTATTTTTATTGAGAAAAGTAGACTGATATATATAGAGATGGTCAACATGTTGTAATTGCTAGGACACATACTGATGTATGTCCTGTCAGAAATCTGGAGAAGTATTTTATGTGGTGTGGGTTTTCTAATGAAAGTTCTGAATTTATTTTTCGGAATATTACTAAAACAAAGGCAGGTTATCAGATTAGAAAGGTTAATAAACCTTTGACTTATTCAAGATTGCGGGAACTGTTTATTGAAGCTTTTAAATCTATAGTTTCAGACATTTCAAAATACGGTTTGCATAGTCTAAGAGAGGGTGGTGCGACAGTTTGCGCTAATTCTGGCGTTTCAGATAGATTGTTTAAAAACATGGGATATGGCGATCAGAGTCCGCAAAGGATGGTTACATCAAAGATATGCTGGATTCAAGACTGTTGGTTTCGCTTAGATTAGGTTTATAAGCATATTGTTTCGTAATTGGACCTTTCTTTCATTCTGTAATGCAAGAACGCTAAATGCAAAAAATAAATAATATTTTGTTCTTTGGTTGTTTATTATTTCTTATTAAGTGGGATTACAAAAGAAATATAATCTATTTCGGTTGAACTGGGTGAATTAGAATAAAATTATTTTCTTTTGTGTAAACGCAAATGAGAGGTAAGGGGCGGGGCTTAAGGTTTTGTCGAGTAGTGGTGTTCGGTATGTATTCATTCTGGCGTTCAAACTCTGCACGGGAAAGTTGCTCCTTTTGACCGAGTGTTATACGGCATGGCAGAACCTTCAATATCAGACTTATTAGCTGAAATTAAGTCTCAAAAGGAAAAAATTAAAGAGTTTGTCAATGCGAAAGTTTCGGGTTTGAGAGAGGAAATTCAAGGTGCAAGTGCTACAGCGTCGTCAGAGATAAAGAAATTCAAAGGGCAGAACGAAATACAGTGGAGGTTAAAAGGACATAAAGTTCAATATAACTTCAATTCTGACATTCTAGAATCCTTGGATTCTATTAGCTGGGCAATTGAAAATGGATAACTTGACTATGCAAAAGAAGTAATTAAAGAAGCAGGAGAAAAAAATAAGGAGCGAAACAAGCATATTCGAATAGCTGATTCTTAGTCTGGAGGGTGGGAGACCGTAAACCAGGCAAATCCGGTTGCCAGTGATTCGGATGATGAAAGCAAGATTTACAAAGCGGAAAACAGAGCGCTCAAGAAACGTAAGAAGGACAAGGATACTCGCTCGGGAACCGGGAGGGATTCGAATGCTAAACCCGCTGCTACTGCTCCCAATCCGTTCTCGAGTTATGGTGCTTCCGTTCCTGCTGTTCCTTACATTCCACGGCCGATTCTTCAACCTAGACTGCAGGTCGGAAATTTTCCCTTTCGAGTCGGTGGGTGCTATGTCTGCGGGGATTTCACCCACTTACAACGGGAATGCCCGCTCCTCAGGTCAAGACCCGCCCCTAGTTCAGTCGGAGGACAATCAGAGAAAAAGCAGAGTACAGTCTGACGCTTCAAGTTTTGTTAAAGATGAGTATTGCTTACTTGACAATTATGAATTTGAAAGTCAAAGTGTTACTGATTCAAGTATTAAAGGCAGATTAAGGTTAAATGTACAATTTTGGGAAAATATTGGTGCTTATGACAGTGTTTTAGATATTATAAAACACGGTTATAAAATTCCTTTTTACACTATGCCTTGTAGAAATGTTCTTAAAAATAACAATTCTTCACTTATGCATAAGGAGTTTGTTGATAGTGCAATTTCAGAATTGTTAAATCAAGGACTTATTGAACAATGCAATTTTGCTCCTTATATTGTTAATCCTCTAACAGTTTCTGTCCAGTCAAACAATAAAAAGAGACTTATTTTAGATTTAAGATGTGTCAATTTACATATACTTAGACAAAGCGTGAAGTATGAGGATATTAGAACTGCACTTGTATATATCAAGTCTAATTCATTTATGTTCAGTTTTGATTTACATTCAGCTTATCATCATATTGAAATGTTTTACCCCCCATACATAATTTTTGGGATTTGCGTGGATAAGGAATGGAGAACAATTTTTTAAATTTTTGGATCTCCCGTTTGGATTAAAATCGGCTCCGTATGTTTTTGCAAAAGTTACTAGGCCTCTTATTAAGAAGTGGAGGGGAGAGGGAAAACGAGTCATTATGTATTTGGATGATGGTATCGGTATTGGTTGTGACGTACAAGAAACTAGGTCAATGGCGGAGAGTGTTCGGGAAGATTTACGGTTGAGTGGTTTTGTTATCAATGATCGTAAATCAGTGTGGTCACCAGTGCAGAACTTAGTTTGGTTAGGTTTTTGTATTGACACGATGAGGTTAGTTTTGAAAGTTCAAAAAAAAAAAAAAAAAACAAGTTTAAAGAAAGTTCGAGATACCGGTTTAGAAATCATGGGTAATTGTGTCAAATTTAGAAAAGTGCTTGTTCGGATAGGGTCTGTTAGTCAGCTGATGACAAGGTGCTTGAGTGTTGACATTTTAAATTCAAGGTCATGGAATGATCATATAGTTTTATCAAATGACAGTTGTGGTCAAATTCAGTTTTGGTTAGACAACATAGATGCTATTAATATTAGGCAGTTGAAGTGTCAACCATCGTGTGTTAAGTTTGTATTTTCGGATGCTAGTGGACATGCTTTTGGTGGTTATGTTGTAAATTCTAGGCATGGTATTTCTCATGGAATGTGGATCATTTGAGATTGATTGGTTTGCTAGTGATAGTAATCACAAATTAGATAAGTTTTATTCAAGGTACTAGAACATGAAATGTAGCGGTATAGATGCATTTACAGAGAGTTGGGCTAACATAAGAGGGTGGTTCTGTCCATCTATTTATTTGGTAGGTAGAGTTTTGGCAAAAATGTCAGAAGATAAAGTTTGCGGTGCTTTAGTGGTTCCGAAATGGGAATCGTCAAGTTTTTGGCCATTGTTGTATCCAGATGGTACACAATTTGATCATTTTGTTAAGGGTGTTGTTTATTTACCATCACAGAAGGATTTTTATATGTGTGGGAAAAGTTATGATTCAATGTTTGGAAATGTTGATCTGAATTTTTATATGCTATGTTTGAAAATTGACTTTAAATAAAAGCATGTGTTTATTAAGGTTTTTATTTTACATCTA
>NC_090742.1:90226342-90238842 GCF_036898095.1 Palaemon carinicauda | reverse complement strand
GGCACAAGATGTATATATTTGATCTTTTTTAAGAAAGATAGCGTTGTGTCCTCTCCATGTTCCATCAATGGAATTGGACGCAGATTTAACTTTATTTATTTGTTAGAGAGAGAGAGAGAGAGAGAGAGAGAGAGAGAGAGAGAGAGAGAGAGAGAGAGAGAGAGAGATTTCTCATCCTATATACACATCATAAAAGAGAAGGTAAGGAAATAACAAGAGGGATAACAAAGTGTCGGTTGGTGCTGTATGAATCCGTAAAAGTCACCTTGATTGGCTGTAAAATAAATTTCAAACGCCCTACCAAACATACAAGTAAAATACTACGGAAATTAAATAACTTTAGAATAAAGTCAGTTTGCCTTCCTTGTACAGTTTGAGGCACTCCTCAGTGTCATGGCTCTAGGCACAGATGCCACAGGTGGGGGACGAGACCAGGCATTGATTTTTATGGTACCCATAGCAATTGCAATGGTAGCATTGAAGAGGGGGCAGGGTGAAATCCTTAACAAAGGAGTCGCAGATGCCTAAGTCGAGTCCATCTGGATGAGGTCCTTTATGGAGACATTTGACCTTGTAGGAGGGTTGCCCAGATTTAGTCATGCAGCGTTCTGCATGAGCTATTTGAGGATGCAGTTCAATAGGTGTGAGAGGGAGAACAGGAGGAAAGCCACAAACTATAATCTATCTCTTTCTTAGGACCTGATCAAGCAACTTGAAACTGGTCTTTTCATGTGACTGCAAGGCCGTAACATCGGCATCCAAAGGAGTGATGATATACTCAAGAGTTATCTTGAGTCTGATATTAGGCTTGGTACATGTCCTATAAATCAGCAATAACAGAGTAAAGATCTTTGTCTGGTTACGGCAGAAGAAGGGGATAATCATAGGTAAATAGTCTGTCTACAGTCAATTCAGCGTAATGATACTAAATAGGGAGATGAGTAGAAATACCTCAGCAAGGCATCTGCCCCTAACAAAAGCTGAGGGAGTGTGAAATAAAAACGAACGGGATCAATCACTTGCTCCTAAACATATCGCGATCTGAACGTGTCAAGGGATAGAAAAGTTATAGAAGTGAGGTGATACTGTGACAGTGAATAGTCATATGAGTAGGATAATATCATGAAAGTGAATAACCATGTGAACTTAAAAGGGTTGGGTTCAGACTTGAGTAAAAAGAATGTGAGAGAGCGAAACTGCACACCTCCCATAAAATAAGTTCGTCTACGCAGTATCTTACACTGATAAAAAATTGGTGCAAATTAAGCATAGTGGGAACCAGTGTACAGAAGTATTAGAGGTTAGTGACGAAGGTAATCATTAGAGTGCGGTATGCAAGAGTTGTCAGCAAAAAAGTTAGCATTAATGCGAGATTGTTCCTTAGAGGAAAGAGTATAGAATTCGGAAGGGGTTACTCCAACGCCAGGGTGAGTGTTGCCGTCGGGGAAAAGGTATTCGAAACAAACAAGCAGGGACGTGCAGAGGGGGGTTGCAAGGGGTGCCCAAGCACCTGTCCCTTTTGCTACTGTATTAAAAGTGCCCTGTGTCAATGATAATAATAATAATAATAATAATAATAATAATAATAATAATAATAATAATAATAATAATAATAATAATAATATTATTATTATTATTATTATTATTATTATTATTATTATTATTATTATTATTGTTGTTATTATTATTTTTTTCTATTAATAATAATAGAAAAAAAAATAATAATAATAAAATAGGAGCTTGTAGAAATGGGTATTATATCTTGGCAACACTGGGTCACCCAAGATCAGCTGACTATATGTCTCACTGTCTGATAACACTGGGGCCAAGGCAAGCTCAGCTGAGCTAGACTGACAACAGGCCAGGTAAGCTTTCCTAGTTATTTTAAGTGATAATGCCTCTGCATTAAGGCTTTGATTCCTTTCTTAGCTATAAAAAGTGTAATAACAAATAGAGAGAGAGACAGTGGACCAAGTGTGTGAGTAAATTTATAGATTTGGAGAGGAAAATAGGAACGGGGCCACAGTAATGTGGACTGGAACGCATAGAGCATGTGTTTCATTTTCTTTGTTGCATAATGTGTGCAATTAAGTTCTTGAGCTGCACGTGATATTCAGTTTTCAATTTTTAAATCAACCATACCCAACTGGATGGTGAAAAAAAAAAAAATCTGTTCATTACTTATAATCGTTTTTTTTTTTTTTTCTTTTTTTTTTTGCTTTTTTTTTAACTTGTTTTCGCCATTTACCACTCGAGAATCATGTTTATGTTTTTCAAGAAACACCTATACCTCTAATGCCCTACAATAAAAATACTTTGATTTGGCTGCCTCTTACAGAATTGTGGATGGAGAGCTACAAAGTTTGAGAGAATTAGGAAATGATGAGAAGTTTCAGGAGATTTTTACAAATGTTAAAGAGAGAGCTGAATCCATGGCCATCGACTTCCCCTCTGTGATTCCTGGACAAGGCAGAAGAAGAAAAATGCCTGAAAAATAAAAGTATAGTGCTACATCTGCTACTGAGGACCAGCAATATCAATCCTTGGATGAGTACTACCGTGTGAGTGTATTTCATGTGTTTTTAGATATAATATCACAAGAGCTACAAAGAAGATTTAAAGGTGGAGACAACACAACATGGGGTATCCTAAAGGCCATTCATTGTATGACAGTCCAAGATAACTGGAAAGAACCTGTGAATGAAGAGGCATTCAAGTCATTGCAAAAATTATACCAGTTTTATGAGTTAGAAGAAGTAGACAAGCTACGGTTGGAATTAAAGATCTTCTATTCCTCATTTCCTTGCCTGCCAAAGAACACTGCATCTACAATGCTCAACCTGGTGAATGAAAACGGTGTTCATGAGATATTGCCACTTATGCTTGAACTCTTAACAATTTATGACACTCTACCCATCATAACTGCAACAGTGGAAAGGACCTTCTCCAAACTCAAGATGGTGAAGACAAAGCTTCGCAGCCTGTCCAGTGAGGAAAGGTTATCTGATCTTTTGTTGCTAGCATTTGAAAAGGATAACACAATCAACGACAGTGAAGTTATCAGCATATTCAAAGAAATGGCGCACAGAAGGGTTCTCATATAAATATGAAATGATAAGGTCTGGTTATTAGCCAAGCGTATTGATCATACTGATTGATTTTCTTGCAGTCATTTAAGTATTATATATACGTATATATATATATATATATATATATATATATATATATATATATATATATATATATATATATATATATATATGGATATATATATATATATATATATATATATATATATATATATATATATATATATATATATATATATATGTATATATATATATATATATATATATATATATATATATATATATATATATATATAATTTTACATATACATACATATATATATATATATATATATATATATATATATATATATATATGTATATATATGTAAAAATATATATATACATATATATATATATATATATATATATATATATATATATATATATATATATATATATATATATATATATATTTACATATATATACATATATATATATGATTGTATATATATATATATATATATATATATATATATATATATATACATATATATATATATATATATATATATATATATATATATATATATATATATATAATTCATATTTTCTTAAATTTCCTAGTTCTACTGGTAGTCAGTACTGTAGATTTCATGTTCATAAAAAATATTAGCCCACTGGTACCTATGATATCAGTCATGTTTATCTCTTTCTTGGATTATTAATTGCTAGTTTAAATAAATTTGAAAGAATATTGAGCCAGTATATATTTAGCCTCATTCATTTCTATATTTTTACCCTTTTTTTCACTTGTGCACCTACCCTGAAAAAGTTCTCTGCGCATCCCTGCAAACAAGTCATTGTTCAGAGGAGGAAAGGAAATTATACTCGCAAAAATAAGAACAAGGGTGGCGAAGGGGGAGATCAGATTTAGGACGTTTCTGGGGAGGAGGAGAATGTTTATCAAAAGCATAAAGACAAAGGGTTAAAGATCAAATGAGGGAGGGAATTGACTCAGTAGGAGAAGGAGTGGAATGGCTTTTCTGTTCTCTAGTTTGAAGAGTGGGAGGAAGAAGGAAATCAGCAGGAACGATTGCAGGAGTATTGGGAGAGGATGGAGATGGAACAGGTATAGGATTGTAATTTGAGGGAAATGAAGGTTTAGGATTTGAAGAGAGATTTCGAGGATTTCAGAGATGATGGCTTCTGGCAATTTGGGCAGCAGGCAGTTGTCAGTTCTCTTGCTTTATAGAGTTTGAGGCAAACCTCAGTTCCATGCCCCTTGACACAGATGCCACAGGTGGGAGTAGAGACCATACATTGCTTTCTATGTTGACCATAACGATTAAAGCAGTAGCAGCAAATGGGGGAACGAGATATAATCCTTGTCATAAAGGAGCCCCAGATGCCAAGGTTAATTCTGGCTGGAGGAGGTCCTTTGTGCAGACATTTTATTTTGAAGAAGGGTTGGCGAGCTCTAGTCATACACCGTTCTGCATGACCTATCTGTGGATGTATGTTGAAACACATAAGGGGATGCCTGTGATAATACCCACGGATTATTATCCACCTCATTCTAAGGCCAGGATCGAGCATCTGAAAGTAGGTACTTTCTCTAGATAAGGAGGTTACAGCATTATTATCCAGATGAGTGATGATGAATTCCCCAAGGACATTGATCCTGACCCTAATCTTGGATTTGTACTTCCCTTCGAATTTAGATATTATAGCATAAGGATCCTTGCTTGGATGCGAAAGAATGATAAACTTAGGATAAGGAGAAAAAGCGTTAGGAACAGGGCTCGAGGAACGGGTGCGAGGTCGGGTAGAGGATGAACTGGAGGAAGGAAGAGCGTCATCATGTACGTTGCTAGCCATAGCAAAGGGGTAAAAGACAGATCATCAGTGAACGTGAGGAGGTCAATAGAAGTAAAGGAATTGTGTTTTTTAAGCAAGGAGACAATGATATTTAGCAGGTCCATCTTTAGTCACATAAAGCAACAGAAAAGGAGAGGTGCAGAAGTGTCTCTGCATGGTTTCTGCCCTAACAAAAGCTAAGGGAAACTGAGTTATTCATGCAGAAATTTAACATAATGGCGCTTCTTGCGAGTGGGAAAATAGATGGATATGTTTATATCTGAAAGGGTAAACGACTACAATCCAGTTGTTTTCCAGCATACCTGGTAAAAGCTGGGAATAAACATATTTGAATCATCTGAATTGGAAGGTTACAATATTCATTATAGATTTTAGTTCATGTCTTTTCTTCGGCAACTTCTTGTCTTTGTTGTAATTCTATTGTCATGGCGTCCACAAGAAATTGTGTTTTGGTGACCAGAATATTGCTTTAAACACTGGGAAACGGTTCACACTTCCACCCACCCAACTTATCCCGCAATAAAGGAGACTGTAACGCCATCTGGGATGTATCATGGTTTGCGCCGGTCTATCGATGCCCAGCCACTTACATTTCATAAATTCATAGCACTTCTGATTTTTCTGTACTGTGTGATGATGTCCCGAGTGCGCAGGTGACATGGGGTTGTGTGTTCCGTGTGAATCAACTCTAAAACTGCGAGCAAATATTTTAGTATAGTGTTCCTAACGGCTCCATTCAGCTTGAATCTCTTTCTTGCCCTGATTATCATTACGAAACCTTTAATATAATACAAACTCCAAATGACATTTCAACTTTTAATTTATAAATCGGTGCAACTGGGTATACTGAATGAATGTTACAAACTATACCATCCAAAATATATGTCTAAAAAGTTAATCTTTTCATAATTGATTATGCATATATACTATTATCGATTTTGTTCTGATATCTAACAATAATATTCCTGGCATCATATTTTCACAATAAACTGAAGAGAATCAAAATCAATTCATATAAAAATAAAGATTCGTTCACTTCGGTAACCCAAAGCGGAATGCTAAATTCATGATATACACCACGAAAATCCGGTGCTTACCCTTAAACACGTACTTGAACGCCACCTGATAATTACTTCATTACAAACCAGAGAAAATAATTTTCTTTTAAATCGTACCTCAAGCAAAGAAAATTATATTTATACTCTCGAGCATAGTATAAACCGTGTATGACGGGCCAACTACTGGTTATTGCATTTCCCGTAATACGTACCTTCTACTTTAATCTACGTAAGGATGATCCCGTTGGCGTTCAGTTTTTAGGAAACATGTGCAACGGACAAAATTATATACGTAGCTGAGGCCCTATGTTTTCTCAATAGGCCCGACTCTGTCAGGCCAAAGGCTGCAGCCATTCAGTGGCTCTGATTACACATTCTTTGACAAGTTTTTGACTCTTTTCTTAATAAACTGGATATATCTGTTTTTGTGTTTTTATTACTTGCATTATGTATTTACTATAACACCTTCATGAAATAAGGAATACCTAAGCAAACATTATGGATACAGAAATGAAGACGTTTTAAAAAGTACATGTATTGATGTGACAAATAAACAAGAGTAGCAAAGCGTAATTAAATAAACAAAGTTGTTGAGAAAACAAATCAGAATATTACACAATATGGGGATAATAGACAAAAATATACATAATGAAAATATACAGTATAATTACATATGAACGCTCATGCACACTGACAAACACAATAATATACACACACATATATATATATATATATATATATATATATATATATATATATATATATATATATATATATATATATATATATACGTGTGTGTATACACACGCTTACACACACACACACACACACACACACACGGGCACACGCACACACACACATATATATATATATATATATATATATATATATATATATATATATATATATATATATATATATGTATATATATATATATATATATATATATATATATATATATATATATATATATAGATATCCATATATATATCCATATATATATATCCATATATATATATATATATATATATATATATATATATATTTATATATATATATATATATATATATATATATATATATATATATATATATATATATATATATATATATATATATATATATATATAAATATATATATATATATATATATATATATATACCCTTGTTATGAGTAGATACAATACTTTTAAATGGATATGTTATAAAAGACAAAAATATCTATTCCCAAAGTTTAAGCAGCGAGACAAGATCGGACTACCTTATTGTTTGGTCAAACCTGTCATCACCTCACTGCCGTCTGCATTTTGAAAGTAAACCGAGCTTCGACGAAAGCACCTGCCTCGATAAGGGGACTGTCCTATTTTGACCAAGATGTCATCGTCTTAATCAGTGGTGTCAGCATATTTGGGGAAACCGAACCTAAAGGAAATCCTTGTTTATGAAATATGTCATCATGGGTGGACACGTGCTGCCCTTTTATTACGATCTAATACGTGGTCCAGATTGCATCAGAAATTTCTTCTAGAAGCTTCCATGGCGTGATTGAAGTGGGTGTTTTTGAGGAAGCCAATCGAGATGCAGAATCGTTAAAAAAAAACACCTTTTATGGAAATGACCACTGCCCACTGTAATTAATTCCGCCCATATATGGGTATATGAACTTTAGGCAGAGATTGTCCAAGAGAGATAAAACATGACATAAGACAAGAGAAGAACTATGTCAGAAGCAGATGAGATCCAAGTCCTTACGATATAAGAAACAGAGAAGACCAGAAGTCTGATAAAACCAGATTCTAACCTTCCCTTCAGACAACAAACGCCTATCTCCAAAATCCTGATATGGCTGAGAAGAAAAGACAAATTTGAGCAGCCAGCTCTCCCTGCTTGTGACAAGAAATAGCTAACACTGCCTACAGCCTGACTTATCTTAACTCTATCATCGAATTCTTTGATAAGACTTCTGATGTCCATCTTGATGCCACCCTTTCTGTGACGTTTTCAAATCCGGTCATCGTGCCAGTTTCATCGGAACTTCAGCCGTCCTTCTGCAACGTTCTCAAGCCTGAAGTCTCCGTACCAGTATCGTTTCAGCAGCTGCAGAAAACTATTCCTTAAGTATTTCTACCCTACTGACTGTATCCCTTTTCTATTGATGTTTTGATTGATTTAATTTGTCAAGTAAAGTAAACGGATTAGTAACATTGATTTTCTTCATACAAGTTTGCGAATAAACGTGTTGTATTTTTTCACAAGTTTCTTTTTATACTAATTTCCCATGTTTCAATCATTGTTGCTGGAAACTCTTATTTTAGTTATTAAAAGAAGCTGTAAAGATTTTGAGATTGTAACAGTTTGCGACCTAGCCAGGATTTTCAGCAACGTAACCAGCTGAAACAGGGAGAATATCAAAAGAAGCAGAATGAGCGAGATTACGAATGTTTCAAGTAAACTTCTTGGTCTAGATGGCGATGCTCTCTGTGAATATGTTTTTAAGAGAGAACAGGAAATGTATGAGAGAAACGAAAGAGCAGCTGAAAGAGAAGAAAATGAAAGATGGTGAGAAGAAAATGAGAAACAGCGTAAGCATGAGTTAAAAATCGCTCGGTCAAGGCAAAATCCTCATGATAGTCCACTAGGTAGCAGACCAGGAAGTAATGTGTCAGGTAGCAAACGGGGTAGTAATTCCTCATTGAACAATGATTCTCATAATTTAGGTATGGGTATAGTGTTGAAATTAATTCCAAAATTCGATGAGGAAAATGTAAGGAAATATTTCATGTCTTTTGAAAAGTTACTGAACAGAGTAGGTTGTCCCAAAAACAAGTGGACTTTGTATTTACAGTCAGTTGTAAGTGGTAGGGCTCTTTCTGTGCATAGTTGTATGTAGGAGGATGAAAGTGAGGACTGCGATACTGTTAAAGAAAGTGTTCTTAGTGCATACAGGTTACTACCAGAGGTCTACCGTAAGAAATTTAGACGTTTGAAAAGGGATGAGAGCAGTACTTATGTAAAATAAAGAAAGAAGTTAGATATATCATTTTGTGATTGGTTAACTTCCGATGAGAGTAGATAGTTTTGATGATCTCAAAAACTTAGTTTTGTTAGAAAACTTCCAAGATAACATATCTCCAGACATTAAGCTATATATAGAAGATAGGCGTGAAAAGTCTTTTACAGCTGCAACAAGGTTGGGATATGAGTACAGTCTTACTCATAGTTTAAGTGATAGTAAGAAGAAAAATAATCCTTCTTCTAGTAAGATGTAACATAGTAAGAGTATTTTTAGCAATAGTAGTACAGGAAAATATGATAATCATTATTATTGTTATATATGTGAGAAACCAGGTCATACTGCTAGGTTTTGTAAACGAAAATGGGAAGGTAGTAGTTCAGAGATAATTTGTTATCTATGTGATAATAAAGGTCATATAGCAAGGAACTGTATAGGTAGAAGAGAAGAATGTCAAGAAACCAGTGTCTCTAGTTAATAATCTTTCGTCAGGTAAAAATGACATTATGAAAGAAACTAGGAAATTTTACGGAGATTTTTTGTCTGAAGGTGTAGTTTTTTCGCTTGAAGGAGGGGATTCGAGAAAAGTTATCTTGCTTAGGAACACCAGAGCAGCCGTTTCCCTTATTAGGAAAGAGTATGTGCCAACAAGGGCAAAAATCAGTATGAAAGAAAAAGTTATGTTAGGTGGGTTTCCGGATACTTGCATTGTTTGTCCTTAATTGAAGATGAAATTGAAAAGTCAAGGAGAGTCGAGAGATGTATAACTAGCAGTTGTAGACTATTTGCCCATTGACGGCGTTGACATTATTGTCAGAAATTATTTAACTACATCCAAATGTGTGGATCCGGTTTAAGTGAGGTCTCAGTGCCTGAAATGGTAGTAACTAGGTAAGGTTTAGATGCAGATATAAACTACGGTCATAGTTTGTTCGAGGATTCAAATGCGTGTGGTGGAGGCGGTGAGGTCGATCTTAGTAAGTGTGGGTCTCAGAAAACCGACTCCATCGGTGTTGACAGTGTTAGCCTAGTTGATGATGTAGCTGTCGACAGTAGTGACGTGGACGTAGTCGATGTAGTGGATTCAAGTAACAGTTACTGCAGTGGTTTAGGCACTAGCATTTTGAATAGAAATGAGCCTCTTAAGTTGTAGAGCGAGGATGAGACGCTGTCTCGAATTTTTAAAAGTGAGTTGGATGATGCCCTCGATAATGTTTGTAAGGAAACCTTTTGTTTAAAAGACGAAATTTTGTGTCGCGATGCTCGCCCAAAGTCAGTAAGCAAAGAGAGTAAAGAGGATTACATTAAGAAATTTAGAGAATTACAAAGAGAATTTAAGGTAAGCTTGGAAATTAGCAATAAAAAAAGAGAGCAACGGCCAAGGGGAAACTAAAAGAAGATACGATCTTAAGGCAAAGGAGAGAAACTTCCGTGTGGGAGATAAAGTCTTAGTATTAATTCAGAAAGAAGGTCCCTCGTTATCTTATAAGTTCGAAGATCCTCTTCCTATTTTAGGAAAAAAGGGGGCAATTTGAATGACTTCATTGATATGGGTAGACGTAGAGCTAAGTGGCTGCATATACAATTGTTAAAGAAATACAACGTACGCCCAGTACCAGTAATAACTGTGTCACAGCAAGAAATTAGTTTTGAGAAAAACTCTGATTTACCTAAGAATTCCAAGGTATTTAACTCTAGCTTAGAAGAACAAAAGCGGAGTGAATTATACAATGTTTTTCTAAATTATCCAGAAACTGTCAGTAATAAATTAGGTTTAACTAATCTTTTAGAATATGCTATTGAGTTACAGGACACAAAACCCATTAGAAAAAGTCCGTATCATTTGAGTCCAGAGAAGGCAAATTCAGTACGAAAGGAAATTGAGTATATGTTACATAATGATTTGATATTTCCTAGCGAGAGTGAATGGTGTTCTCTGGTAGTTCTGGTAAAAAAGGAAGATGGATCACGTAGGTTGTGCATTGATTTCAGAAAAGCAAATAGTGTTACTAAACAAAGTAATTGTCCACTTCCCAGGATCAACGATTGGTTAGATAGGATCGGGAATGCTAAATTCATCTCCAAGCTTGATTTGGCCAAAGGTTATTGGCAAGTACCTCTAAGCAGACGAACTAGGAAAATATCCGCTTTTATAACGCTGTTTGGTAGTTATGAACCTAAAGTAATGCCTTTTGGGTTAAGATATGCAGCCAGTACTTTCCATAGAATAATGAATAAAGTTTTAAATGGTATTCATAACTGTGTCGTGTATTTAGGTGATCTTTTTATATTTTCAGAAACTTGGGAAGAACATTTACGAATTTTAGCTTAAGTCCTGGCAGCCCTTGAAAAGCAAATCTTGTATCAAATTTAAAGAAATGCGAATTTGGGAAAACCTATATCACCTATTTAAGGCGTAAAGTGGGTCTCTCTAAGATTTTTCCTAAAAGTGAAAACACAGAAGCTATCATCAATTTCCCAATCCCAGCAACTAAAAAGAACACCAAGATTTCTCGGGATGATTTCATATTTCCGTAGATTTGCACCCAATTTTTCAAAAATAAGCGTTCCCACAACTAATCTTTTTAAGAAGGGAAAAATATTTGTATTTGATGAGGAATGTGTAGAAGCTTTCAATAAATCAAAGGCCGTAATGCTTCACATGCCAGTATTATTGTTACCTGATTTTAGCAAGGAATTTAATTTAGCGATCGATGCTACTGACATTGGTATAGGAGGAGTCTTGTTGCAAGAAGTGAATGGGCCGAAGCACCCAGTCGCTATTATTCAAAGAAACTGAGTAAAGCTCAACAAAAATTTTCAACTATTGAGAAGGAATTCTTTAGCTTAGTTTCAGCCTTGCAGCACTTTGAGATTTATGTAAGTAGTAGTCTTGTTTTAACTATGTGTACAGATCACAATCCGTTAGTTGATTTGGAAAGATTTAAGGATAAGAATAAACTTCTTATGCGTTGGAGTTTGGAGCTACAAGATTATAATCTGAAGATAATTCATATAAAAAGAAAGAAAAATGTTATAGCTGATAGCCTTTCCAGACATTTTGCAGAGTAAAGGAAGCGGGTTTTCTTTCTCATCACCGAATTATGCTTTTTTTTTCTTTCCTGAAGTTTTGTGCTGAGTGAATGGAATGGGAAAGAAGAATGTTTTGCTTATGTTCAGATAATCGTCATGTAGATTTTCCTCAGTTCTGGGATGAATGCGTTTTTTCGTTGCAGACCTTTTAAAAGGAAGTAAAATCAGTTTCTTTTTTTATTCGGGGAACGTGTCATAGATAGAAACAATACTTTTAAAAGGATATGTTATAAAAGAAACAAATATCTATTCCCAAAGTTTGAGCAGCGAGGCGAGATTGGACTACCGTATTGTTTGGTCAAACCTGTCATCACCTCGCTGCCGTCAGCATTTTGAAAGTAAACCGAGCTTCGACGAGAGCACCTGCCTCGATAAGGGGACTGTCC
>NC_090742.1:90201342-90218842 GCF_036898095.1 Palaemon carinicauda | reverse complement strand
ATATTTTTCCAATTGTAAAGAGGCTTCATGGGAAGGGTGTCCATAAAACCTCTTCATAACAACGGTTAACATACTAATGTTTATCTAATCAGTAAATCTTTAGTGTTGGATATGGTCACTACTTACCTAGCTGAGTCAGGAGAGACCAGCAGCCTTTTTAACTCTCTGTATGACAGGACTTCGGTCCAGCGACAGTACTCCCTCTAAAAAAAACTGAAAACTAGAACGATATAATATATTTATCCATAGGCTATATTCTAGTTAGACTCTTTTAAACAATTAGGATAGACCTGACAAGAATAAAGGTGAACATTATTTTAGTTGTAAAAAGTTTTATTTGAATTGCATAGGCAAAGGGATTTTCACGAATTTCTCTCTTTTTTTAAGAGATTGTTTTTTTTCAGTGATTTTATTCCTTCAAAATTCGTCCAGAATTAATTTAAAAATAAAGTCGGAAATCCCGAAAGGACGGATAGGGACCAGGTTAATCTGGTAAGTCACCATCACCCATCTTGTTTTCATTTTATATTGAAGAAAAAAATAATAATACAGTAGTTGTTATCTAACAAAATCACATTAATTTCTTCATGTAAAGCCGAAGAATCACTTCTTGTAATTCAATATTTCATAAATATTCGTGATTAGGTTTAAGGTTTTTTTTTTTGGTACGTCACCTTTCTCACGCCCAAATAAAAACTATCATATGTTACCTTCATTTCAAAGTCAGGACATTTCTGGTTATTCGAGACTACTCCTCTTGCCCGTATTTTGCAAATTACAAACAGCCTTAATTAGGAAAATAAATCCAATACTGTTGATGGAATTATTTTCCTTTTGCAAAAATTAAAGACAATTTTCTTCCGGCTGTGGTAGCCTATTGGAAATGTCCCTGGCTGGTGACATGCTCATTCGCGATAGGTTATTGTAATTTCTGTAACCTCACCATCCTTCTGAGCTAAGGATGGGGGTATTTAGGGAATCCAGTAGGTCTACTGTTAGGTAGTAATCAGCAACAGTTGTCTGGCCCTACATGGTCATAGCTTAGGTGCATATGAGATCAGTCTCTAGGGTATTATCCTGCTAGGTCATATCCCTCTCCCTTGCCTCCCCCATTCGTGAGAAAACTTTAAACCTTTAAAACCTCTGACATTTATATGTAAGCCTTATAGATTATGAAGCTTAACTGGCAAGCATATCTCTACAAAGGCCTTCAAGAGTTAGTGATAATGGAATAAAAATTATATGAATTGAGCGATAAAAGGTTATCGATCATTCAAAAGTGATATGAACAGTACTCCACTCAGAAATAAAGTGGTCCTACGTAACTGTTAGTCAACTATTTAAAGAGGGCCAAAGCCCAATCTCAAAATGATAATATTATGTTCATATCAAAATATTACCTTTTCATTGTTACCTTCTTGATTTGGAATCCAAATTTAGGTTTATTATTATTATTATTATTATTATTATTATTATTATTATTATTATTATTATTATTATTATTATTATTATTATTATTATTATTATTATTATTGAAGATAACTAACAAAAACATCCCTATCTTCTCCCACGTCTCTTTTCCTCAAAACTTTACACTTGTTAAGGTTTGCATTTGCTTATATAATAAAAAAAAAATCCGTTGTTGGGAATATTTTTTTTTCTTCTTTGTTTTGGCTCATAATTACTACATAAATTCATTTTAACCATGATTTGATAGCACACATTGTCTCATCATTTCATTTGACCTAATCTTATTTTGGATATTTCCTCTCCAAATTCATAACGAAGTTGATTTTGCAACGCTACAAGTTACATTAGGAATTATCATATCATTTTGATACCTCGGCTTATTTATGGCCATGAATATTTGAAAACGTATATAAATTTCACGTTGTTAATGAAAGAAACATTATTCACTTTCATGCTTTGACATGAGCGAGCCATTAAAAATTAAATTGCTTTCATCCTGACTAAATATATTCATGAATCCAAATTTAAAACTGCACAAGAGTAAATTATTATTTGTTTCAATATCAAGAAATTTTTTTAAGACATCCATTGCCATCAAATATATTGTTACAACACTTGTAGAGAGAAGACAATTATTATGTAAGAAGGGATAATATATCAAATGCTAAGAGAGAGAGAGAGAGAGAGAGAGAGAGAGAGAGAGAGAGAGAGAGAGAGAGAGAGAGAGAGAGAGAGAGAGAGAGAGACGCTATGAAGCTTAAAGATGAGATTTTTTGTTTATCAAGTTGAATTTATTTATTTCCTTGGGTGTAATGTGAGGAGACCCAACACAAAAATAATTTTTTTCTCTTTGCAGATTACATTGGACTCATTGTCACTCGCAAGTCCAAACATCTGTTGAAATTTAATAAAATCTAATTTCTACGTTAAGATTCCTAGCCCATACCCAAACAAGATGGCAACCAGTGTTTACTGTTGGTTAACCGCCATTTGGTGTCAATAGCAGCTTTAGATAAGCTTGCCAGTCACAATATACGTTGTAGCACCCGTGTCACATGTACATAAAAACGACATTTCTCTTTTTTTGTATTCATTATTCTTTGTATCTCCGCTCTCCCCTCGCAAAGACAGTAACTTGCATAAACATGTCTGCCTATTTCTCATTGTTAACTGTTAACAGAACCGGTTGGCGGTCGGACAAGAAATAGGATGTTGTATTTTATGACCTTCTTGCCACGACCTAGTGTGTATATATATTTGCTGTGTCGATAATAAAGTACTCAATTGCTTTCACAGAGCCTTTGAGTCACAACCTACTCTTGGCCCGTCACATTGGTGACCGCGGAAGTCGACTCGCTCCTTCCGCCTCTCCCCTGTTATTATGGTGGACTCCAAGAAGTTGGCGCCGCCCCATTCAAACTTTCGTCGTTCGCTAGCGGAGAGCCTTTTGCTTGGTTTCAGGGCAAAGAAGTCCAGTTCCGCATCGAGGGCGTGACTCGCTCAACCATGAAAGCAAATTATGTTCTTGGGGTGATACCCGAGAACACCTTCCCATAAATCTCAGATTGGCTTTGTGAACAAGGAGACACCCACCTCGAGTTACGAGAACCTCGCATTATCGTTTGGAAACGGCAAATTTAATTGGAAGTTTCTCGTTGCTGATGTCACATTGCCAATCCTCGGTGCGGATTTCCTCTCTCATTTCCACCTTCTGGTCGATGTTGTCCACCGATGATTGGTCAACACAGACTCTTACTTGTCAACACCTCTTCAACCCTCAACCTCCAGCCTCTCTCTCAACATCAGTGCACCCAAGGATGCCTATAGCCACCTCCTCACGTCGCACCAGGAAGTTTTCCGTCCAGAACTTCGCCAAACGCCTACGGCTCCTGCCAAACACAGTATTTATCAGCAAATAATGATGACGGGACCCCCCCTCTTCGCCAAATACAGACATCTGGCACCGGAGCGATTGGCAGTCGCCAAAAAGACGTTTGCCGAAACGGAAAAAAATGACCCTTTGCCAAAAAGGACTCCAGCCCATGGTTGTCAGCTTTACACATCATCCTGAAGAAAGACAGCTCCCTCCGTCCGTGTGGGGATTACAGGCGCCTTAACACGCATACAGAACCGGATCACTGACCCCTCCCAAACATCGCCGACGTGACCTCCTACCTGCACAAAGCGAAGATTTTCTCCACACTAGACCTCTTGAATGAATATAATTAGGTGCCTATGAACCCAGAAGACATCCCCAAGACCGCCATCACCACCCCCTTCGGTACATACACCTTCGATTACTCCTGTTTTGGCCTTCGTAATGCTGGGGCTACTTTTCAACATCTCATGATGGCATCTCAGGGGACCTCCTCTTCTGTGTATGTTACATGGACGACATACTTGTGTTCTCTTCCTCAAAAGAAGAACACCTCTGTCACCTGCGCATCGTGCTCGACCGCCTACAACAAAACGGCCTTGTAGTCCAGTACGACAAGTGTATCTTTGCACCAACGAAGTGTCGTTCTTAGGGCACCGCATCACTCCCGAAGGAGTCCATCCCCTCCCTGAGAAGGTAACAGCCGTTCAGAACTTCCCCACGCCCTCGACCATCAAAGCACTGCAGGAATTCTTGGGCATGATCAACTATTATCACCGTTTTCTATCAGCCATTGCCTTCACTCTTGGTCCCCTCTACGGCTCCCTCAAGGGAAAGCCAAAAGACCTGAAGTGGGATCCCCTTCAAGAAGCGGCCTTCTGAAATGCAAAGAATGCCCTATCAATTGCTGCTGCTCTAACTTTTCCCGTCCCACATGCCCCTCTCCTTCTCTCCACCGATGCCAGCAACATTCCTATTGGTGCAGTACTCGAACAGGTGGTCAACGGCTTGCCCTGCCCATTGGCCTTCTTCAGCAGAAAACTGTCCAAGGCAGAATCGGGTTATTCTACCTTCGATCACGAATTGCTGGTGGTGCACTTGACTGTCCATCACTTTTGCCATTTCTTAGAAGGTATGTCCTTCATCATTCGCATAGACCACATGCCTCTGGTGCACGCCTTCACTAGACAGTCTGACGCCTGGTCCGCCCGTCAACACCGACATCTCTCTGCTGTGGTTGAATACAATTGCACCATTCAATATGTCCCTGGGAAAATTAATCCCCTTGGCCGCCGTTCAACTGGGATTGGATTACAACGCATTGGCTAAAGCCCAATGACAGGATCTAGAGTTTCAAGCATGTAGGACATCCTGCACATCTCTCTGTTGAGAAGACGTCCCCCTCAACAACTCCAACATCTCCCTCCTCTGTGATGTCAGTACTGGTAGACCGCTACCGTGGAATACGGCTCCCATGCGCTGACAGGTGTTTGATTTCATTCACAGCATTTCACATACCTCTCGCCATTCTACTGCACAGATGCTGGAGACGAAGTTCATTTGGCACGGCTTGGGTAGGTGCCTGTACTTCTTGCCAAACTTCCAAAGTGCATCGACACACGGATTCAGGAATGGGCACCTTTCCTCAATCTCAGCGTCGTTTTGCCCACATTCACGTTGATGTTGTAGGCCCTTTACCCACATCACAAGGACACCGTTACCTGTTTACCGTCTTCGACCGCTCCACTCGTTGGCCTGGAGCCATTCCCATGGAAACTGCAACGTCGGCCTGATGTACATCTACCCTACTCTCAAGAAGGATAGCAATATTTGGTATCCCTAAGCATATTACTTCTGAAAGGGGTACCACTTTCACCTTTCAATTGTGGACATCATTAGCGAATCTCCTGGGCATCACCCTACATGAGACAACTTCCTACAACCTCGCTGCCATTGGAATGGTTGAACGTTTTCATCGCACCCTCAAAGCAGCTTTGATGTCCCGCTGCAAGGTCTCCAACTGGTTTTCTCAGCTTCCCTGGGTCCTCCTGGGACTAAGGACCACTCCTAAAGATGCCATGGTGTATGGCGACTCGTTGGTTGTCCCTGCCGAATTTTTTCCTTCTTCAACTTCCTCCAGCGATCTCCAGCGCATACGTCACATCATGGGAAAATTTACTCCATGCCGCCAGACTTACAAGCCTCCAGCGAAGCATCACATACCGACAGACTTGCACTCCGCAACGCACGTCCTCCTATGAAACGACACTAGCAAGCCACCGCTAATGCCTCTTTACACGGGCGCTTTCCTAGTCATCCGACGCAATCTGAAAGCATTCCTACTATGCATTCATGGCAAAGAAGACTGGGTCTTGATTGATCATCTAAAACCTGCTTATCTCCTGCCAGATGACCCGCCTACAGTTCGTCTCTCTAGATCAGGACACCCTATTTAACAGGAACAGGATGTCATTTTTAGGCGGGGAGCCATGTAGCACCCATGCGTCACATGATCGTACATAGTTACGACATTTCTCTCTTTTTGTATATATTATCCTTTGTATCTTTGCCCTCCCCTCGCACTGACAGCAACTTGCATGAACCTGCCTCCTTATTTCTCATTGTTAACTGTTAACAGAAACGGTTGCCGGTTGGACAAGAAATAGCATGTTGTATTTTATGACCTTCTTGCCGGGACCTATTGTGTATATATATTTGTTGTGTTTATAATAAAGTACTCAGTTGCTTTCACACCGCCTTTGAGTCACAACCTACGCTTGGCCTGTCACAACGTTTTCTTCATAGAGAGCATGAGACATAAGAATGGTCTCAATGGAAATAAACGGGGAATATATTTTTTTTATCACTCGACCCATTTTCACATAAAAATCTTATCTTTTGAAGTCAGCTGACTCTTACAATGCACGTTTAGCAAGCAACAGATACAAATAAAGGAGATTGACCTCTTGCCATTTTCTTTTACTTTGCACGCACAGTCACCACCATCTGACATAAATCAACTCAAACATAACACCCATCGAGTGTAAAAAAGCCCGTTGAATGTAATAAAAGCCGTTGAATGGAACATAAAAGACATTTAATATAACAAAAAAAGCAGAATGTAACACAAAAACGGTTGACTATAATATAAAAGGTGTTGAATATAACAAAAAGACGTTGAATATATAAAAAATCCCGTTGAATATAACATAAAAACCACTGAATATAACATAAAAGCCGTTTAATATATTACACACTAATCTCAACTTTATTTTCATTATCTTATTATATTGTCCATATTTATGCAAATGGAAAACCTTATTGACAAAAACCGTTGAATGTGCTTATGCAATTTTCCCTCTTATGTGAGCCTTTGCGGGCCAATAGATACCTTAGGTGTTCGCTAAATAAAGTTAGTTATTCGGGAGCTTGTTATATATTCATGTCTCCTTCATTCTCGCCACACTCTCCATAATTCAGCAACTTTATTTTCTGTTTTATCTTGCAGGGAAAAAGAGACCATTTTTATTTAAAGGAGAGAAGGAAGCCTTTTTTTTTCTTTTTTTTACCGAATTTGGATCCTTTTGTAAAATAAAAGTTCATTGCATTATATAGGAATTATGTTCGATCTATTTATATATTCCTTTTGTTAAGGAGAATATAACGAAGCATATTCAAATACAATAAAAATCATTTCTAATTTTATAAAATACACTCTAAACAGGACTCTTATTTTTTCTCCTCGAAAAGGAGAATAAATTGCAATGTAGTTTACCTATAGATATTTTACAAATTAGTATTAAGTTCAACCAAATTATTGATATACATATATCACGGGAACATATTACGGGTATATTACACAACTTATACGGGGTTATTCTCATTGTACAATATTTTCATATTGACTCTTTTGACAACAAAAAAACTTTGGTACTCCAATGACTGGTCCATTGGTGCGTACTGGAAAATACAGAAATTATTAGAATGGAAAGTAATGGAAATGGAGATACAGGGAACGAGAAGGGGAGGGAGACCAAAGCGAAGGTGGGTGGATTGTATCAAGGATGACCTTCGATCAAAGGGATTAACCGGTGATAAGGTGTGGGACAGAGGTAGATGGAGAAAGCTGATCAGAAATATCGACCCCACATAGAAGTCGGAAAAAGATGTAGACAAAGAAGAAGAAGAAGAAGAAGAAGAAGAAGAATGAATATCTGTGTAATGTATCAGTCGAAAGGAACGATATAACCAATGTGACCTACTGCTGCTTATATCAGACTCATAAGGTATACTGTAAGTTCCTACGAATTGATTTTCTTCGTTTGTTTTTTATTCTTATACTAAAACCGTCACAGACAGTACCAGAAACTTATCCATCAAGAGGTTCAATTTTCATTAGTATTTAATAGACCAGCTGTGTAGCAATCCAGTTCATGGTTGGTATTCAATAATGGTCGAAGTCATCAATCGGCAATTAGAATAAAATCTAAAATATTGTAAAAGGGATTAAGTATTTTATCTGTTGAAGATAGTAACATCGTACGCTTAACAATTAATTGGAAGAGAAGGTGAGACTTAAAAGATTTTTGCATATTATACACAAGAGTTAACTTCAGACCATGAAAATGAATTTAGGTACAAGGTTATCGCCGCTGTTTGGTAAGACAAAAACTGACATTTTTGGAACTTGCAACTAACTGTAAATGTATAATGTTAGAGGCATCTCCAATAGGTTTAAACATGACGTGATGTGCTATATCATTCCCCATCCTGTGTGAGTATTAGTAGGTGGCCTCAGTCCTTTTAAACCTAATTCACTTTAGAATAATCATTCAATCTATCGAATGAAGTTAACAGTTAGGAAGTATTTCTCGATTTGTTTTTCCAGATGCCATTCAAGATATTCTTTTGCCAAAACAGATACACCAAAGGAAACGGTGCTGCAGATGAGATTGATTTCCAAAATTGGTCTCACCAGTTTCTGTGAATAGAATTTCCTTTCATATTTTGCGTGGAGGCAAAAAAAGTGGATTAAATACAATAAAATTCATTTGCATTTCAGGAGAAAGTCTCTATTACTTTCCTGATATTTTTCTTGTATTTCTTGATGGATAGATCGTTGTACAACGGAATTTTGAAGAGGAATTCATTAGTTATTTCATGTCGAGTCTTCACTTGTATGAGGAGCACTTGTAAATTACAATTATCTAAATAAATCAATCAGTTCTTGATATTTGATAAGTCCTATCATCTTTTTATCTAGGTGTATTTATTTTTTTCTTTACGCTTTACACTGCATATACTATATTGACCCAGTTCATACTGGGTCTCTTGAATTTTATAAAAATTTTCACAAAACTCCTCTCTAAATAAAGTGTGGGAAAAAAATATTAGAGCTTTTGTTCATCGTCCGTTTACTATTAATAGCTGAACGTGTCATTTCATCTCTCTCTCTCTCTCTCTCTCTCTCTCTCTCTCTCTCTCTCTCTCTCTCTCTCTCTCTCTCTCTCTCTCTCTCTCTCTCTCTTTTTTTTTTCATCCTATAATCTATCTATTTAAAAAAAAGCTCTGTAACTGAAGAAATTTATGAAAGCAATAAATTGTTGTGCACAAAACTAATAGTTATATTTTATCAATTTTGTTCTTATAATTCTGATGAATGAAACTAATGGCTGCTCAGTTTTCCAGCCCAGAACAATTGCTGCTCTATTTAACAAATAGTAACATGATCTTTGCATGTGGGCAGCCATAACACACAACTACACTCTTGTTTATTTTTTCTTCCCTTGCTATGATAAATGTTGCTCATGTAGAGAAAATCCTTATCATATAGAGGCAATTGCGTTACTTTATGCATTTATATATATATATATATATATATATATATATATATATATATATATATATATATATATACATATTTATATCTATATTTCACTCATATATATATATATATATATATATATATATATATATATATATATATATATATATATATATATATATATATATATATATATATATATATATTTGCATATTTATATCTATATGTTCACTCATATATATATATATATATATATATATATATATATATATATATATATATATATATATGTGTGTATATATATATATATATATATATATATATATATATATATATATATATATATATATATATATATATATATATATATATATATATATATATATATATACACACGCATACCATCCTAGATATGAAGGAATCCTCATTCTAACCGTCAGAGAACGAGTTTGTCCGGAGCGTTACCTTTCAGGTATTTCCGGGTCGGAAAACTTGGATCTTTTATGCACCAAACTTTTGGAGGGACGAAGAGCTGTGAGGTGGAAGGGAAATTTCTTTGATATTCTCGAGATATTTGATATTGAAGTTTAATGTACCTGCAGAAGGTTTCTTTCGAGAATAGTGCCATAGCCTCTGTACCATGGTCATCCACTGTCTTGGGTTAGAGTTCTCTTCCTTGAGGGTACACTCGAGCACACTATTCTATCATTTACTTTCTTCCTCTTGTTTTTTTTTTTTTTATTATTATTAAATTGCGTGTTGGGCAGGCTTAATGTAAGTGCCATGGATGACTTTTGGTGTATCAAGATGTCTTTTCCTTTTTTTATTCTATTTCATCTCAAAACCCTCCTTACTGTCCTCCATTCAGTTGAAGTGGCTATCCTGGAGGGTATTTAGCCTTGCAGGTTGTATCGACTCCTCCATGTTGACCAGTTCTTTTCTACTTTTTTCTTTATTCTATGGGTTTTATCAATCATTTTGTTTATGTTTTCTTAAAACAGATTGTATTTGTTATCATTCTTATTAATTTATTTGTTGAGTATGGTGTATCTTTTTATTAATATTAATTCTTATGAGTTCCTCAGACTTTGAGCAAAATTCCGGACCAGTACGTGGTAGATTTTGTCAATGTCGTCTACTGTATTATATATTTGTGGTCTTCATGCAAATATTCAAGATCTTACAGTTGCCCAGAAACTGAGCTCTTTATAACTGGTATTATGAAGAAGCCAACAATGTTGAAACGCGATGCCACCTGGGGCCAGGGGAATGACGGTGTATATTATGACTGAGTACCCTGGCTCTCAAAACTCCTGCTATGAATGTGGATATCATAAGATTCAGGTAATAAAAGTTTGAGGCAGGCATAATAACTTCTATTTGTGATCGATCTACCCGAATACTGACGTGGACAATTTTATCTTCGATTGTCTTCTTATCATTATGGCTAAGATACAAGAAGATGATAAAAGGGCTTCTTTTTTCTTTGCTTGTGATTTCAATGCTCACTATAGGGAGTGGTTAAATTCTGTTTCTCCTACTGATTGCCATGGATTAAGAACTTTAGACTTTGCCTCTGAATCAGGCTGTGAGCAAATCATAAGGGGATAATTGCTTGGACCTCATTTAAAGTGACTCCTCTGGTGTTATAGCAAGTAAGGTTGGTTTTCCAGTTGGGACATCTGATCAGGCCTCGATGTCATTAGCAGTGAAGACAGAATAGCCAGTTCCTGATGTATCTTACTCATGTAAGATTTATATGAAATATCAAGCAGACTGGAATGGGATTTTGTATGATCTTTAGGGCTTGAATTAGATACAATTGTAAAGTAGTGTTGATCCTGTAGTCCCTTTGAATAAGAATCTAGTCAACATAATTGATAGGCGTATCCCTTTTCGTATACTAAGGTACCGAGTGTAGGACAAACCATGGTTCAATAATGATTATAGACGTGCTTATTTGGAGAAGCAGGAGGTCTATCATCTTTGTAAGGGTAACAGATCAGATTTGACATGGAATAACTATACTCAGCTTAGAGCTTTTGCTCAGAGAGTTTATACTTCAACTGAAAAAGAATACAATTTATCCATTAAAGAAACCCTTTCTGGTACAGTCCATGAGGATAAGTGGTGGACCCTTAAATCTGCACTCTTTGGTGTAGATGCAACAGTTCCTCCTCTACTTAAACCAGATGGCTCAGTCAATCACTGCCCAAAGGAAAAGGTAACCCTTTTGTGAGATGTGTTTGACAGCAGGCAGAGTAATAAGCTCGAACTGCCTCATTCCTGATTTCCTGAGGCTAAACTAGGTAGATTAGCTTTTTGAATTTATGAAATCAAAGCCCTCTTGAAGGACCTTTATGCCTATGGAGGTGTAGACTCTAATGGTATTATTCCTTGTCTTTTATAAAGACTGCAGATTTTGTAGCTTCAAAGTTATCTGTTATCTTGCGTAAGTTAGCAAGAAGAGCTTTTAGCCTTTGTTGGAGAATTGGTAATAATACTCCACTATGTGAATGTGTTTGTGTAGCTCAAGTCCAACTGATTACCGACTAATTTCCATAACTCTCATATTATCTAAAGTTTTTGAATGTCTTTTGGTAAAACGTCTTAATAGCTTTGCTGAAGGTAATCATCTGTTCCCTAGTTTGCAATTTGGTTTTCTTTAAGGCCCTGGAACATGTGATGCCCTTCTTACAATCTCCACTACTGTACTGAAATCCCTTGATTGTGGTCAGGAACTTCGTATGATTGGCCTTGATTTTAGTGCTGCCATTGACCATGTTAATCATGATGAACTTGTTTTCAAACTCAGTAAGTTGGGAGTGGGTGGGTCGTTTCTTAGTACCATTAATGAATTTTCAGGTAATATATCGCAAAGTGAGTATACGAATATGATATCTCGTGTTCATAAGGGTAGTGTTCTTGGCCCCTTACTTTTCCTACTATATACACATGACATGTGGCTTGGTCTAGAAAACAGGCCTGTTGCATATGCAGATGATGCTACTCTCTTTGCATCAATTCCATTTCCTAAATGTAGATCTGGGATTGCTGAATCCCTTAATACAGGACTAGCGAAAATTGGTACGTGATGTAAATTATGTGGTATGAAGTTAAATCCTAAAAAACCCAAAGTATGATTGTAAATATGTCAAGGACCGTTGCTCCTCAACATCTGGATCTCAGCATTGTTAATGTTTCTTTAACTTTGTATGGTTCTTTTGAACTTTTAGGTGGGATTCTCGGCAGTAAATTTACTTATGAGAAACATATTAGGTCTTTCTCTTCTTCAATTGCACAAAATATTGACTTATTGAGAAAGTATTTCAATATTTTTGTTGATCAATCTATTCTGAAGAAATGTTTTATTTCTTTCATTTTACCGTATTTCGAGTATTGTTCTTCTGCCTGGTCTTCAACTACTGATTCTCACCTAAATTTGTTGGCCAGGAACTAATGGTCTATTAAATTTCTTATTCCTAATCTAGATATTAATCTCTGGGACCGTCGTTAAATTAGTTCATTATGCATGTTACATAAGATTTTTTATAATACTGACCATCCTTTACATTCACATCTTCCAAGACAGTTCCATCCTGTTCGTAATACTAGGTATGCCATTTATTATAATAGTCAGGCCTTCTCCATCACGAGGCTCAATACTGCACAGTACTTTAGAAGTTTGATTCCAGCTGTGACTAAGTTGTGGAATTATCTTCCTAATCGGGTAGTTGAATCAGTAGAACTTCCAAAGTTCAAATTCGCAGCAAATGTTTTTATGTTGAACAGGCTTGTATAAGGTATTTTATAGTTCATATATCAAATCTCTGTTTTAATGTTCATGTTTTTAAAATGTTTTATTCTAATTTTTTTATTTTTTCTTATAACTTTTGTTTATTTCATTATTTCTTTTCCTCACTGAGCTATTTTTCTCTGTTGGAGCACTTGGGCTTATAGCATCTTGCTTTTCCAACTAGGGTTATAGCTTAGCTAATAATAATAATAATAATAATAATAATAATAATAATAATAAAAATAATAATAATAATAATAATAATAATAATAATAATAATAATAATAATAATAATAAAATGGATATCCCATAAGCTCTATTTTGATTATTACCTTTGCGTCAGATTATCTATATATTAATTCATTTATTTATTTTTGATTTGTCTGTGTCTGTAGACAGAATTACGTCAAAACTAATCATTAGATTTTGACAATTTTTTCACCACCGATAGATCTTAAGTCATGGACCACCCACATTGAATTTTGGAGATGTCCGTCTCTATATCCAGATTAGCAATTTTCACAATTTTAAAGACATTGGATTTTCACCAAATTTTATCAATGGATATATATTACGCCTCGGAAGAAACTGAAATTTTGGAGGTAATGCGGATCAATATCACAATTCCGGATCAACATTTCACTAATGTACAGTCAGTATGTGAAAAGTGGGAGGCGATGTCCGTAGACTTTAGTTACATGTTGGCAATATTCGTTGGTGAAGGTGAGAAATCATTATCATTATCATTATTACTAGCTAAGCTACAACCCAAGTTAGAAAAGCAAGATGCTATAAGCCCAAGGGCTCCAATAGGGGAAAATAGTCCAGTTAGGGAAGGAAATAAGGAAATAAATAAACATTGAACATAATGAACAATTAAGAATAAAATATTTCAAATTCAATAACAGCATCAAAATATAAACATATATAAACTATAAAAAGATTTATGCAAGACTGTTCAACATAAAATTATTTGCTGCAAGTTTGAACTTTTGAAATTCACCAGTTAGGAAGATCATTCCACAACCTGGTCACAGCTGGAATAAAAACTTTAGAATACTGTATAGTATTGAGCCTCATGGTAAACAAGGCCTGGCTAATAAAATTAACTGCATGCCTAGTATTACGAACAGGATGGAACTGCCTAGGAAGATCTGAATATAAAGTATGATAGAAATTATAAAATGTTTTATGCAACATTCATAAGGAACTAATTGAACAAATGTTTCATAGATTAATATCTACATCAGAATTAAATAAATTTAATAGACTGAAAGTTCTTGTCAAAAGAATTAAGATGAGAATCGGCCAATGCGGGCCAGAAAGGGGAACAGTACTCGAAGCAAGGTAGGATGAAAGAAATAAAACACTTTTTCTGAATAGATTTATCACCAAAAATCTTAAAAGACTCTCAATAAGCACTTTTTTTGTGCAATTGACGAGGATACAGACCAAATGGGTTTCTCAAAAGTCACACCAAAAACTTTGAAAGATTAAGCCAGTTAAATAAATTTATCAATGTTCAGATCCGGATGTTGATGATCCACTGTGCACATTGCATATGCAGTTCAAAGGCATCTGAAGTTGGTGGGAGGGATGAGATTTTGAAAGACCTGGACTTGCTTATTGCTGTTTTGGTTTGCCATACTTTGAAACGCACATTACACAACCTACCCGTTGCCTTGCTTCCAGAGCAAGCAGCAATAAATAAAAGACTTTATGGCAGCAGTGGGCTTATTTCTGTTTTGGGGCTCCTTAACTTCGGTGGAAGATTTTCTTTGTTGAGTTCTTTCATAGCTTTCACTTTCCCTACACCATATTGTGTACTTACCGTATAACAGCTAGTCAGTGTATGGGATAGCATTAAGTATTTGACTATCTCCATGAGTTTTCTAGCTGGTGTACCAATATCTACAGCAGTACGTTTCAAAGGAATGTCATATAATGCAGCAGCAAGATGTGCAAATCTGTGTTATCACTCACCACAAATATAGTATTTGCATCTTGCTTTGCTACATGTATTGCCTGGTTATCAATAATTACGTCAGCTTCTTCATGCATTACAGTCAAATCCTTCCTTCATGTATGTAGGCCATTAGGGATTTCATTTGGAACTGGTCTAATCCTCTAATGACAATTTTATTCCGAGGGATCTGACTTCAGAAGATTTCAACTAGTTTTT
Source organism: Palaemon carinicauda (assembly GCF_036898095.1). Taxonomy (NCBI): domain Eukaryota; kingdom Metazoa; phylum Arthropoda; class Malacostraca; order Decapoda; family Palaemonidae; genus Palaemon; species Palaemon carinicauda. The sequence continues at coordinate 90,203,694 of NC_090742.1, read as the reverse complement.
CACATATGATATCAATAATTTCAACTTCGTTGTCGACTACTGTGAGTGATACAGATTATGATGGAAATCATGATTGTGCAGTAAGATGGAAAGGATTACTGCCTTGAACAGATGATTTCGAACTCCGAGTGTATCCCCTGGGGCTGTATGAATAACATCGGTTAAAAATGAAATATACGTCACATTCCAGGAGCTTCTTTTTTATGCATGCCTCTATCACCAGTACAAGGTCTTTAACTGTGCCGGAAATTGGCATGTGTATTGGTCTACTTCCAGAAATTTTTTCAGCTCTGATTTTGAAGTTGCTGGGTGGAGACTGCCATCATCAGTGAAGAGGGAAGTTGGAGTAGGTGCAAGCTCATGAGCAAACAGATCTTGTAAAATGAAATCCATAGAATCCATAATCCCAGGTATCATTGCAAATTTTTCTGTATGTAATGTTACATCTGAGACTAACTTGATGTGCTTCCTTTTTATTGACATGGTGGTCACAGGACTGGTAATAGGGTCATAAAGGCCTTCAGGTAATCTAGCCTCATAGTTTTCCATACAGCCAAAACCTAAATATAATGCATTGTGAACATTGACAAGAATTGGCCATACGTTCTGTAGCAGTATTCAATAAATCAAGGGCTTGACCCAGATGATTAAAAGGAGGAGTGCATTACTTTGTCAGATGCATCAGTATTTTTTTCTTTCCAGGTGGTTATTCATTATGATGGCGCACAAACTGGGAAGTGTTATCCCTCATGACTACAATGTCATGGATAAGCAAACTGCAGGATTGAAGGCTGAGAGTCCATCTTTGGTTAGCATTATCATTCAATGTAATTCGAGTCAAACCACCTTGACTGTGATCATAACGCATGAATGTTTACTCAATGTACATGTTAGACCATGTTGAGTTTGATGCACTAGCTACATCTATCGGGGTGTGCTGCACCTGCAGGAATATTTGAGACACATTAGGTGAAAGAGATTCCATGGAATATAGATAACAAAAACCATATCTCGCATAGTTCACTTAGCCAGTCTGAATTACATTCAGCACGAGTGAAGGCTATTATGATGAGTGGAGGACGAATAAAACAATTCACCCAAAGCTTTACAGTATTACTTTTGTTGGACACATCGACCAGAAATGTATTAAGGTTTTCAAAAAAATCTAAGTATCCTATGTATTTACGAAGTAGTTCTTCGGTAAGCAATCTAAATGCTCTGACATATGATTTCAGGAATGTGGGGTTTAATCTCAACAAAAGCCTAAACAATTAAATTTTGTGTATGGGAATGAATTTTATGACCCCATTTATGTATAAAAATAGATATTGCAAGTGGAATTTTGCGGGAAAAATAACGATTCTTTTATATTTTCAAGTTTTTGCTTTTACTTGGCAGCCATCTTCGACGCCATCTTGAATTACTATAAACCTCTTAAGGATGTCCTTGGGGTATTGTGCATAATCTGATTCTTCATTACCTACTCTATCAAAATCAACCTTAACCTATTTCGGGGGGTATTTTTTCAAGGTTCAGCTTTTGGCTTATGGAATACTGAAAAATTATTCATACAATAACCGAACCCCACACCTTAAAAATGATATTTGAGCGTCCTCCGGGATGTTGTTGGTTTGAGCCTGTCTGCCGATGCCAAAATAATTTTGCCTTCCAATCACATTTCATAACACTTGTTTTTGTTGTAGTATGTAATGATGTCCTAGTTATTCAATCCCTTAGATCGCACATTACCATGATTGGTTCATAATGGGTCCAGTCAGCTGGAAACTTTATTTATATATATATATATATATATATATATATATATATATATATATATATATATATATATATATATATATATATATATATATATATATATATATATATATATATATATATATATATATATATACATACATACATATATATATATATATATATATATATATATATATATATATATATATATATATATATATATATATATATATATACATACACACACACACACACACACATATATATATATATATATATATATATATATACATACATATATATATATGTATATATGTATATATATATATATATATATATATATATATATATATATATATATATATATATATATATATATATATATGTATATATATGTGTGTGTGTGTGTGTGTGTGTATATACATATATATATATATATATATATATATATATATATATATATATATATATATATATATATATATATATATATATATATATATATATATATATATATATATATATATGTATATATATATATATATATATATATATATATATATATATATATATATATGTCGGTCATAGCATAAT
>NC_090742.1:90191342-90196342 GCF_036898095.1 Palaemon carinicauda | reverse complement strand
TCCCCACGTCTCTTTACATAAAGAATTTACACTTGTCAAGGTTTGCATTTGTTGATGAAAATTAATGCTATGATTCACTATGCTATTGTATTTGCCTATCTGACTCCGTTGTTGGAAATATAGTTTTCTTTTTCTTTTTGCTCATAATTACTACGTAAATTCCTTTTAACAAGAAATTTCTAGAACACATTGTCTCATTATTTCCTTTGACTTAACTTTTTTTATTCTGGATATACCTTCTTTTCTGCTACATCAAAAAACTAAAGATTCCTCTGCAAACAGATAATAAAGTTGATTTTCCATCGCTACAAGTTACATTAGGAATTAAAATATCAATTTAATACACTGGTTCTTTCATGGCCATGAATATTTGAAAGCATATATAAATTTCACGTTGTTAATGAAATAAACATTATTCTCTTTCATACTTCGACGTGAGCAAGCCATTGCGAATTAAATTGCTTTCATCCTGACTAAATATATTCCTGAATCCAAATTTAAAACTGCACAACTGTAAACTATTCTCTGTTTTAATATAATGAATTTTTTTTTGTGAATTTCGTAAACCGAACGGTTTTAATTAATTGTTTCGAATAAAGTAACTGAAGACATCCATTGCCATCAATCATATTGTTACAATACTTGTAGAGAAAAGGAAATGATTCTGTAAAAAGGTATAATAATCAAATGTTGAGAGAGAGAGAGAGAGAGAGAGAGAGAGAGAGAGAGAGAGAGAGAGAGAGAGAGAGAGAGAGAGAGAGAGAGAGATAGTTATGTAATGCTAATTTAAAATATTTGAGATAATTAAAAAAACATTTTCATATCCTGTTACGGTACCATCTCATTTCGCTGGTAAGAACTCCACAGGATGGTCTAGTTGGTGACTTAAGAATCTTGAAATATTCATAGTTAAGCAGGACTTACAGGAGACACACGGGTAGGGAAAAATGGGCCAGTAGACAGAGAAACACGTTTTCTGAGACTTCATAGGGAATAGTAGCCTCAGTAATGATGATGATGATGAAGAGAGAGAGAGAGAGAGAGAGAGAGAGAGAGAGAGAGAGAGAGAGAGAGAGAGAGAGAGAGAGAGAGAGAGAGACGCTGTAAAGCTTAAAGATTAGATTTTTTTGTTTTTCGAGTTGAATATATTTATTTCCTTGGCTGTAATGTTCAGAGACCCAACACAAAAATAATTTTATTCTCTTTTCAGACCCCATTTGGACCCATCGTCACTCTAAAGTTTCAAGATTTGTTGAAATTCAATAAAATTAAATTTTTACCCATACCAAAACCAGATGGCACCTAACGTTCACTAATGGTTAACCCTCAATTGGTGTCAATAGTAACCATAAGTTAGTTTGCCAGTCACAATCTACGTTTTCTCCATAGAGATCATGAGACCAAAAAATAAGTATCGATAAGAAAAAAAGGGGCAAGTATTGTTTTCAAAACTCGACCCATTTTCACATAATTATCTTATCTTTTAAAGTCAGCTGAGTCTTGCAATGCACGTACAGTAAGCAACACACATACAAATAATGGAGATTGCCCTCTTACCCTTTTCTTTTACTTGGCACGTACATTAAGCGCTATCTGACTTGAATCAAGTCAAACATAACAGCCGTCGTGTGTAAAAAAAATCCGTTGAATGTAATAAAAGCTGTTGAATGTAACACAAAAGACGATGAATGTAAACAAAAAGCTTTGAATATAACATAAAAGCCATTGAATGTAACCTGAAAGACGTTGAATGTAACAAAAAAGCTGAATGTAACATAAAAACCCTTTGAATATAATATAGAAAGCGTTGAATGTAACAAAAAGACGTTGAATATATAAAAAGGCCGTTGAATGTAACACAAAATCGTTGAATATATCATACACTAATCTGAACTCTACATCCATTACCATCATTATATTGTCCATACTTATGCCAATAGAAACCTTAATGACAAAAACCGTTGATTGTGCTTATGCTATTTATCCTCTTATGTGAGCCTTTGTGGCCCTATAGATACCTTAGGTGTTCGCTGAATAAAGTTAGTTATTCGGGAGCTTGTTATATATTCCTGCCTCCTTCATTCTCGTCACACTCTCAATAATTCTGCAACTTTATTTTCTATTTTATCTTGCAGGGAAAAAGAGACGATTTTTATTCAGAGGAGGGAAAGAAGCTTTTATTTCACTTGATTTTGGAATATCTTATAAAAGAAGTTATCTGTATTTTATAGGAATTATTTTCGAAATATTTCTATATTCTTTTTGTTAAGATGAAATATATCGTAGCATATTCAAATACATTAAAGAAAATTTCTAGTTTTATAAAATACATTTTAAAGAGGCTTTACAATGTAGTTTATCTATAGACATTCATATTATACTGATATCACGGAAATATATTAAGGGTAGACTACACCACTATTACACTTATCAGGGATTATTCTCATTGTAGTATATTTTCATACTGACTAATTTGACAACGAAAAACTTTGGTGCTTAAATGAATGGTCCTTTAGTACCTAATTGAAAATACAGAATTTATTATAATGGGAAAAATCAGTCCTCCTCAAATATCAAATATCTATGTAACATATTTTTTGAAAGGAATGATTTATCCAGTGTGACCAACTACTGATTATATCAGGCTCATAAGGTACAATGTAAGTTCCTACGAATTGATTTTCTTCATTTGTGTTTTATTCTTATACTAAAACCGTCACAGACAGTAACAAAAACTTATCCAGGAAGATTTTCAGTTTTTATTAGTAGTTAATAGATCATCTGTGTAGCAATCCAGCTCATGATTGGTGTTCAGTAAGGGTCGAAGTCATCAATCGTCAATTAGAATATTGTAAAAGGGATTAGGTGTTTTATCTGTTGACGGTAGCAATATTGCACACTTAACAATTAATTGAAAGAGAAGGGGATATTAAAAGATTTTGCACAATAAACAGAAGAATTAACTTCAGTCCAAGAAGATGAATTTAGGTATAATGCTACCGCCGCTATTTGGTAGGACAGGAACTGATAGTTTTAGAACTATCAACTAACTGTAAGTGTATAATGTGAGAGGCATCTCCAATAGGTTTAAGACTAAGGTGATGTGTGACTTTGCCCATCCTGTGTTAGTGATTAGGCGGCCTCAGTCCCTTTAAACCTAATTCATTTCTGAATAATTATTCAATCCAACGAAATAAGTAATCAGTCATGACATGTTCCTCTATTTGTTTTTCCAGATGCCATTCAAGATATTCTTTTCCCAAAACAGATACACCAAAGGAAACGGTGCTGCAGATGAGATTGATTTCCCAATTAGGCCTCACCAGTTCCTGGTGAATAAAATTTTCTTTTAGATTTTGTGTGGAAGCGAAAAAACAATGGAATACATTTGCATTTTAGGAGAAAGAATTGCTAATATCTTGCAGATGTTTATCGTGCTGTATTTCTTATGGATCGATCGTTGTACAACTGAATTTTGAAGATGATTTCATTACGTATTTCATACCAAGTCTTCAGTTGTATGAGGAGCACTTATAAATTTTGAATATTTATTTATTTTACCTACGTATTTTTTGTATTTTATTTTCTTACGCTTTATCAATCATATAAACCTGCTCATTGACTTTTCATTCTAATGAAATATTTACAGGGTCTTTTTGATCTTCAACCAAATCTCCAAAAAACTGCCCTTTAAATAAAGTATGTGAAAAAAAAAATATTTTTTTTTCAATATATTAAGGCTTTCTTTCTAGTCCGTTTACTGTGGACAGTTAAATGTGTCATTTCATCTCTCTCTCTCTCTCTCTCTCTCTCTCTCTCTCTCTCTCTCTCTCTCTCTCTCTCTCTCTGCTATACTGTAATCCACCTCTTTAAAAAGAAGCTCTGTAACTGAAGCAAAAACATTGCTTAGTTTCCATCAATTTAGTTATAATTCTGACGAATGAAACTAATGGCTGCTCACCTTTTAGCCCGGAACAATTCCTGCTCTATTTACCAAACAGTAACATGATCCTTACGTGTAGGCAGCCATAAAACACAACTACACTATTGTCTATTTTTTCCTTTTCGGGCAATGATAAATATTAATTTACACGGTAGCTCTTTTATTTTGTTTTATTCACGAATTTTATAAATTCAATAGATTTTTAGAATGGGTCTGAGGTTTAATGCTTTCAACTGAATACAATTATGAGTTTATTGAACGATTTCATTGTATAAAGGGATCAGTGTAAGGAGGGAAAGTTTAATCCTCACGTTATTATTTTAATCAAATCACACAAGAATATTTATGAAATTATGTAAAAGCTTAGGAATATAGAATTACACGAACATTCTTTTATAAATGACTTCATAATTAACTCCATTGGGTAAAATTATTGTTCGAGGAATTTTGATAATGTTTAGGCTTCCTTACAGTTATAGTTCTCCTAGCGTTTTTATGAATATTATTTCATTACCTTCAAAAAGTTTAGTGATGATAAACCAACGTTTTTTTTTTCTCTCAGAATTTGCTTTATTCTTTAGTCTCACTATGATGATAGTGATGACAAATGCCGTCCTTTTTACAGGGGTTTGCTCTGAAAACTATATTGGAGGTACTCTTTTTCAGCAGAAGGACATCCGCAAATATATATGGACCTCACCATGTGGCAATTACAAAAATCAAATAGATCACATAGCAATTAATAAAGAGACAAGAACAACTCTTTGAAATATGGAAAGCTGAAGAGTTCCAGATATTGGTAGTAATCACCAGCTCCTCATTGCCACATTGAAATTAAAACTGAAAGCACCCAACCAAAATGTAGATAGAATGTCTAGGTTTAATACAATTAAGCTTCTTGACAATGAGCACAAAGAAGCCTTTGAAATTGAATGTAGCAGTCGATTTTTAGTCTTAGAGACTTTAAGAGAATAAGACCAGACAATAAACGAAGAATGGAGTGTAGTGATATCATGAACATATATCGGTTATTTGGTAGTGAAGTTTTGGGATATGT
>NC_090742.1:90181342-90186342 GCF_036898095.1 Palaemon carinicauda | reverse complement strand
CCGGCCGGCAGAGCTGGCCGGCAGGGGTATTACTGTACCGTATGTCATTCTACTTCTGGACCTAGTATAGGTTGGGATATGGATTGACTAAACCCATTGCCGGCCGGCAGAGATGCTGGACGGCAAGGGTCTTATGTTTTCGAGTGCTGCCCGGACCTCTCTTGGTCCCTCATCCATGCCTGCCGGCAGAGCCGGACGGCATTGGTCAAGGAAGCCTGAATTAAGTTTCTCCCCTTCCTTATATGCACTCTTTCGGTTGCCGGGCTTGGGGGGTTGTGTACACTCTTATCCCGGCATCCATTCTATTTTCTTCTAGTGCTGTACCTGTCCCGGCTGCCGGCCTATGAGGCCGGCAGCCGGGCAGGTGTAGTCTTCTGGTTCTTTTGCTGCCGGCTGGCATCGGTCTTGTACCTTTGCCGGCCGGCTTATGTCAGTCCTTGTCTGCCGGTCACCAAGAGTGTGGCCGGCAGCTGGGTACTACCTTGTGTAGTTACTGGCCGGCAATCATTGCCGGCCAACACTGGCTGTTGCTGGCCGGCAGCTGCTGCCGCCGGCACAGGCATTTGAACCAGAGGGCTGCCGCCCTATAGCTGTTAAGTAGTATACTTTAAAGCTAATTGTGGTGTGTGCCGGCCGGCAAAGGCAGGCCGGCACACATCCTCCTATACTGTACTAGTATTCTTCTGTATAGCATATACAGTAAGAAGAAAACTATAGTAAAAGTTTAGGTACAGCACTGTATCTTCTAACACTATTGTGTTTTCTTACACAGTCTTTTGCTGTTGCCCTCAGACAGGAAGCAGAGTTCTTCCCCGTCTATTATCCAGGATTTTTAAAATCATTGCCTAGGTGTGAGCTCCACCTGTTTCCTCTGGAAACCTTGCATTGGTTACTCTAGTAGAGATAAACCATTTTGATTTTATTATCTGGAAGGCTGCAACAATGGGTTGTGAGGGAAACACAAGTGTGTGTCTTTCATTTATGAATTGTTATGCTATACTATGCATATCCAGTGATACATAGTTCACTTGATACTCATGGAAATTTCTTCTCTTTACAGGAGGACCCTCCGAAGTGCGGAAATGTTTTCTGCAATGTCCGCAGCAAGAACCTCTGCGGACATGAGTGTTGTAGGAGACACGCAGCATGCGCTGTCTCCAAGGATGATCTCCAGTATTGGGACCCTCAGGTATGTACTGTATGCACTAACCTGATTACTGAGGCTTTTGATTCCCCTAGAACGGCGGAATCAAGGGATATAGCTAGGGAAAAGCTTCGTACTTGGGTAAGGGGCTTCAAGAAGAACACCTCTGGCCCTTATCTTCCAAGTGAGAAGATGAGGGCGTATCTTTTTCCCCAGGCATCAGCTGAGGCAGTGATTCCCCAGCCTCAAGAGGAGATCCTTCAAGATCAAGTCCAGGTGGACGAGGAAGTCGCAGATGCGATGCAAGACATCCAGTTGTGTGACAGGATGTCTGACCTGGACGAACGTTTGGAAGAAGACCTCCTGGCAGAAGGTCAGGATCAAGTTCAAACCCCGGATGTCGTAGAGGATGAGGTCGACGAGGTGTCGGCTACTCCGGTTCAGATGCCGGAGCCTATCCCCTCAACATCGGCTGGCCTCCCAGTAGAACTGGGACAGGCCCTCTCTTCGATTGTTGGAATGATCCAACAAATGCAGAAGGAGAATCAGGAGAAGGCGGCTGCAATGGAACTGCGTATGCAGTCCCTGGCAGAATCACATGGGCCCCGGAAAAGGCTCAATGTGAAAGACCTTCCCATATGCTCAGATGCTAACCCATGGAGGTATGCTGAGCACATGCCGATGACGACTGGAAAGATCGTCATCTCGGATAAGCTGGGTTCAGTTCCCCTAGAGGAGGTAGAATTCTGGCCCAGCAAGGCATCATATCCGGACTGCTATGTCCGGCTGAGAAAAGAACCAGCTTCAAGGGAGGAGACAGAGCCGAAGGAGGTCATTGTTATGGACCACGCTAAGGCTCAAGCCCTACTTTCATCCTCGATGAAAGAGAGGGGCTTCTCGAATTCGAAGGTAGCTGCATTGAGCAAGAAGCTCCCTTCGTTTGTGTCCTCTCCTGATAGAGCCTTCCCCTTTTTACAGAAAGGGTTTGCGGCTGTCCTAAAGGCAGTCGAGGCCGGCAAGCCTTGCCCCTCCCTGGAGGAGTGTAAACCCTTGTCGCTGGCTCTACCTATGGACCACAAAGACTGGAAGGATGTCCATCTAACATTCTCAGTGGGAAAGTTGGAGGCTGATATTGCCGGACGGCAATTCGGCGAGGACCTCCCCAAGCTGTCCGAATCTCTTTACCGAAGAGAGTTCGAGACAAAAGAAAGACTGGCTGCCTCAATGTCTCATCAGACTACTCTCGAGACGATGGCAAGTGACCCCAAGGTCCATGAAATGTTCATGGTAGTGGCTAAGTCTCACTTAGCCACAGTGACGAAGGACCTTTATAGCTTCGTCAAGGCAAGGAGAGCTTGCAGGGAGTTCGTGTTCACCGGGGCTTCGGTGAGACACGAGCCAAGGAAGTTAATCTCCTCCAACATTTGGGGAAAAGACCTTTTCCCTACCGATGTGGTCAAAGAGGTTGTTGATAAGGCCGCCGTGGAGAATAGAAATCTTCTCCAGAAGTGGGGCCTGGCTATCAAAAGAAAATCTTCCCCGGATGAGGGTCCTCAACCAAAGAGGAAGAATATGAAGACTAGGCTACCATTTCGGCCAGCCAAGCCTTATAGACAGCAACAGCAACTGCAATTGCCTTTGCCTCCAGTGCCCCAGATGGTGGCACAAACCCCGACTGCCTTTCAGTGGGTACCCCAGGCTGTGCCAGGTCAGTCAACCACATTCGCCCCAAAGTTCGAAGGACAGTCTTCTTCCTTTCGTGCAAAACCTAGAGGAGCAGCCAGAGGCTCGTCTAGGCGCCCCTCAAGGGGAAGGGGATTCAGAGGTGGTCGTGGTCAGGGAGGCAAGACCTCAGGACGGCAGTCCAAGTGAAATGATACCGGTAGGAGGGAGACTGATGAAATTTTGGGATCGCTGGACCTTCGATCCCTGGGCCCAAAGCCTACTCAAGAATGGACTGGGTTGGAGCTGGTACAGCACTCCACCCCCATGCCTTCGGTTTTTCCAACACTCCACCCCCATTTTGGAGGAGTACGTTCAAGAACTGTTGGAGAAAAATGTGATCCGAAAGGTGAAGTCCATCAAATTCCAAGGGAGGCTGTTTTGTGTTCCCAAGAAAGACTCGGAAAAGCTCAGAGTCATTCTGGACTTGTCACCACTCAACAAGTTCATAGTGAATTGCAAATTCAAGATGCTAACACTGCAACACATAAGGACCTTACTGCCCAAGAGGGCATACTCAGTCTCTATAGACTTGTCAGGCGCCTATTGGCACATTCCAATCAGCCGTCGACTCTCCCCCTACCTAGGGTTCAGGCTACAACGGAAACTGTACGCCTTCAGAGCCATGCCATTCGGGCTAAACATAGCCCCAAGGATTTTCACGAAGCTTGCGAGCGCAGCTCTCAAACAATTACGCCTAAAGGGAATTCAGGTAGTAGCCTACCTGGACGACTGGCTGGTGTGGGCAGCATCGGAGACCGAATGCTTGCAAGCTTCCAGTCAGGTGATCCAGTTCCTAGAGTACCTAGGCTTCAAGATCAACAAGAAAAAGTCTCGACTTTCTCCATCCCAAAAGTTCCAGTGGCTGGGAATCCACTGGGACCTTTTGTCACACAGTTTCTCCATCCCAATGAAGAAAAGGAAGGAGATAGCGGGCTCTGTCAAGAGACTTCTAGATTCCGAAAGGATATCAAGACGCGAACAGGAGAGGGTACTAGGCTCTCTCCAGTTTGCTTCAGTGACAGACCCAATGCTAAGAGCACAGCTAAAGGATGCAACCGGAGTTTGGAGAAGGTATGCATCAAACGCGCGAAGAGACCTGAGAAGACCAGTGCCGCCTCGGCTACGTACTCTTCTCAGACCTTGGTCCCAAGCCAGACATCTAAAGAAGTCGGTTCTTCTTCAGCCACCTCCCCCGTCGATGACGATTCACTCAGACGCCTCAAAGGAGGGATGGGGAGGTCACTCTCATCGGAAAAAAGTCCAGGGGACTTGGTCCAAGCTATTCAGGACCTTTCATATAAACTTTCTAGAAGCTATGGCAGTGCTCCTTACCTTAAAGAAAGTCTCCCCGCGTCACTCGATCCACATAAGATTGGTGACAGACAGCGAGGTGGTTGTGAGATGCTTGAATCGACAAGGGTCGAGGTCACCACCTCTCAACCAAGTGATGTTAGCCATTTTCCGATTGGCGGAAAAGAAGAAGTGGTACCTGTCGGCAGTTCACCTTCAAGGAGTCCGCAATGTGACAGCGGACGCTCTATCCAGGTTCACACCGATAGAGTCGGAATGGTCCTTAGACGCAGGATCATTTTCCTTCATTCTGAATCAAGTCCCAGAACTGCAAATAGACCTCTTTGCGACGAAAGACAACAAGAAGTTGCCCCTGTACGTGTCCCCGTACGAGGACCCCTTAGCGGAAGCAGTGGACGCAATGTCCCTCGACTGGAACAGATGGTCCAGGATTTATCTGTTCCCTCCTCACAACCTTCTGTTGAGGGTCCTCAACAAACTGAGATCCTTCAAGGGGGTAGCGGCAATAGTGGCCCACAAGTGGGCGAACAGTATGTGGTTCCCCTTGGCGTTGGAACTACAGATGAAGTTCGTGCCGCTACCACATCCAGTTCTGACCCAGCGAGTCCAGAAGTCGACTGTCTGCGCTTCATTACAGAAAACCCAGACCCTGCAGCTCATGATTTTCTCGCCCTAGCGGTGAGAAAGCGCTTCGGGATTTCGAAAGCCAGCATAGACTTCCTAGAGGAATACAAGTGCAAATCGACTAGAAGGCAATATGAGTCATCTTGGAGAAAATGGGTGGCCTTTGTAAAGGCAAAGAATCCGCAGGAGATCTCAA
>NC_090742.1:90156342-90166342 GCF_036898095.1 Palaemon carinicauda | reverse complement strand
ACTACTAAAAGAAAAAAAAATCTCTCGGTAGGTCCAGTGACTATATAATAGATCACATTCCCGTTATAAGGAATTTGTGTGCATTACTTTTAGGTGATATTGTTCAACTTAATAAAATTGGGAAAAAAATTCTGAGGCTGATTTCATTATATACTAAACTGAATTCTTCGAGATTACATTAACTTAGTTATTGGGATATTTGATCTTAGAGTTCACATTTTATTTGAAATTGATAATTGTTCAGAATTTCAAGCTTTTGCTAAACTTAAATTTGAAAAATTAATGTAAGGCAGCACCGTTCTCGCTCCTTATCTTACAACTAAAACAAACTATTGCTGAAACTTGTAATAAATCATGGGTGTCTGTTGTAATCCAATTCGAAATCATAGTGATTAATGTGTTTATTAAATTCTAGTTAGCTCTCTGCGATGTTGCATTGTCAAAGAGAAATTGTATTTCTCAAACAATAATTTCAGTTCAAAGCAATTTATAAAGGTCATAGGATTCGACTTCCTGCTTCATTCTCTATAGAAATGGGTCAAGCGGTAGAATTCTATTTCAGTAGATTTAACTAATATTAACAGCTATGAAATAATACAACATTAAGCAAGAATTTCCATATCTCTTGATTAAGGGTACACTCAGGCACACTATTTTACCTGTTTCCTTATTCACTTTCCTCATTGAACTTGTTCTCCTGTAATAATGCCAAAAATAGTAACATGTTGTTTTCTTCGTGCTCAATAGTGAAGTTGATGTATGGATGAATATTACTGATAAATTCTAAAAAATCTAATTCAGTGTTTGTAAAATATAGATTTGTATAGCGAAATACATTTGTCAAAAAAACTGTACTTGATGATGACACAAAAATATTGAAGAAGCGTTGTAGCTTAAATAGTATTGAAAATAAAAATAAGAAAATATTAACTCTTAAGTAATAAGAACAATGTTTAAAAAGGGTTTAACAGAGTTTATATTCTAATGAAAAAGACAATAAAAGGTCAAATTCACTTCGTCGTGATACTCTTTAATTTATATTCCAGGATCTTGATTTGACAAGTTCTTCTAAAATATTTTGATGGAGTTGAAAAAGAAAATTATAGTCTTCAACTTTGAGACTTTCACAAATATAGAGAATTTTAGTAATATTTTATATTTTACTTCCTTATTTCTTGCCAATTTCACTTGTATATATGATAAAAAAGGTCAAAAATTTTCCCGAATAACAGGTCTCAATAAACATAATTGCAGAATTATGTGTTTTCTTTGTTAATTATATTTCTGCCTCATTTGCTTTTTGATAGTTGTTTTTATTTTAAACTGTCAAATAGGAAATTTATTCAAACACGTCTCCCATAAAAGCATTTGAAAAAACTTTAAATAAAAAGCAATATGGAAAACATGACGGCTATACAAATATGAATGTATATTCAACACCGAATTAAAAATAAGATGAATTGTGCTTTTATGTCATCGGCATCGCTAGTGATAAAACATTCTAACAGACACTAGAAAATATAAAAAAAACAAGTTAGTATCTTATATAATATTTCAATATTAATATGACTATTATGACTATCATTATTGAAATCCTTATCATGGGTAATGTTACATATAAAGGAACTATCATCTACTTTTGCGATTCTTACAATAGTCATTAATGTAATATTTCCCCCAATGCTACTTTCAATCACATAATCATTATTATAATTCTCAATAATGTCATTATTAGCTAAGCTGGTGAAGCAGGATCCTATAATTTCAAGGGTTAATATATATATATATATATATATATATATATATATATATATATATATATATATATATATATATATATATATATATATATACACACACATATATATATATATATATATATATATATATATATATATACACACACATATATATATATATATATATATATATATATATATATATGTGTGTGTGTGTGTGTGTGTCTGTATACATATGATTTATATAGAATATATATGTGTATATAAATAGAGAAAGTGTGAAAATTAATATTAATCTGGAATTCCCTAAAAACTTAAATCTTGCAGATGGCATTTTTCTACTTTGTTCATCATGAAAGAATTGCAGAGGATGATAATAGATTGGATTCAAGGAAAAAGCCTAAAGACAACAAATAACGGTTATGGATGAACCTCTAGAGATTGTTAATGAATATACGTACATATGACAGGAAGGAACGGTTTACTCCTTATGTAGAACCAAAATTAAAAGAAGGATAAGCATGGGTTGGAGAGCTTTTAGTAAGATTGTGTAAAAGTAGAATACCACTTTCTTTTTAATCTGAAGTTTACTAACAGCATTAACTTGAGCATTTGAATCTTGGAGTCTTAATAAAGTCTTAGAATATAAGCTAGTTACAACTCAAAGGACTATGCGAAGAATAATGATAGGAGAAAGACTAAGAGACAGAAAAAAAAAAGCAACACGTATACGTGAGCAAACTAGAGCAGAGGATGTTTTAACAACGTGTAAGACAAAAAAATGGACATGTGCAACACAAATAATGAAAATGACAGACAATAAACGGACATTAGGCATGAAAAAATTAGCTACAAATTTATTAAGAAAGCGTGGACTGATGAAGTAAGAAAATTTGTAGGTATAAACTAGCATAGACAGACCATAAACAGACTACTGTACAGTGGAATGTAGCCTATAGTGAACTAGCAATTTTGGTGAGAGTGATGAAAATATGTATATATATATATATATATATATATATATATATATATATATATATATATATATATATGTATATATATGCATATATATACATATACAGAATATATATATATATATATATATATATATATATATATATATATATATATATATATATATATATATATATAATATGTGAATATATATATATATATATATATATATATATATATATATATATATATATATATATGTGTGTGTGTGTGTACGTGTGTGTGTGTTTATCTGTGTGCGTATGTGTGTTTGTGCGGGCCTGTGTGTGTATATAATATATATATATATATATATATATATATATATATATATATATATATATATATATATATATATATATGTGTGTGTGTGTGTGTGTGTGTGTGTTTATATACATATACACGTATATATATATATATATATATATATATATATATATATATATATATATATATATATATATATACATACATGTATATATACGTATAAATATATAAATATATATATATATATATATATATATATATATATATATATATATATATGTGTGTGTGTGTGTGTGCGTGTGCCTGTTTGTGTATATAATATATATACTTGTGTATATGTATATATATATATATATATATATATATATATATATATATATATATGTGTGTGTGTGTGTGTGTGTGTGTGTGTGTGTGCGTGTGTTTGTGTGTGTGTGTGTGTATATATATATTCTCTACTTGTTTGAGTTTGGACGGAAATGCTGGTTGCAACTAATTGAATTATTCGCACAAAAATCTAAAATAAAGTCACTTTTTGCGAGAGGAAAATCATAAGGAAATATTTATACTTAAAGAGTAAACGTTTACAATCCAGGTGTATTTCTGTACACCAGGTGAACGGTTAGCAAGTAACTATTTGAACCCTCTCAATTGAAAGGTCACAATATTCAGCATTGTATGATAGTTTATGTTTAAAAGGTAAGGTGTCGACGTTCCTGAAATAAACAAGAATTTCTTCTTCGACTGCTTATTTCTCTTGTAAGTCCTTTTTCGTTGTCTTTGTGACCAGAAAATCGCTATGAGAAACTTGGAAGACTCTTGAGCATGCTCTAGGATGTTGTTGGTTTGAGCCCGTATATTGATGGCCAGATAATTCTGCCTTCCAATCACATTTCATAATACTTTTGTTTTCACTGTAGTATGTAATAAGGTCCCGGGTATCAAGGTGACAATGGGTGGGATTTTTGGTTTGAGGCTATTCTTAAGCTGAGATCATACATCCCCATAAATTGTGTTGGAATGTCAGACGTACCTATTTATGAAACTTCCATAACTTTAGTCTTTGGTGGTTACGCATGCCCTTAGGATTTACGCAAGCAGGTTCCCGTAGGCGGTCAGTTTTTCGGGAACATAAGCAACGGACCAAAATGCATACGTAGCTGAAGTCGTATGTCTTGCCTATAGGCCTGACCTTGTCCGGCCAATCGTTGTCATTCCGTTGTTTCAAAATATTCTAGGACAAGTCATTGACTATTTGCTTAATGAACTTTAACTATTCATTTCATGTGTTTTTACTACTTTATTTTAGTATTTACTTTAACAACTTCTTAAATAAGAAACACTTTGGCAATTATAATGGATAAAGGTAGCAAAACATATTTAAACAAAAGGTTAAGGATATAAATCACAATATTGCACAGTATTCTTATCACAGATAAATACCTATATTATAATTATAAAGGAACATACGAACGCACTGACATTTGAGAGAGAGAGAGAGAGAGAGAGAGAGAGAGAGAGAGAGAGAGAGAGAGAGAGAGAGAGAGAGAGAGAGAGCCTTCCCTTCTGAGTTGGGATACCTTATCTCGGTGAAAGGGTTTGCGTATCGCCATGATAAGCAAAGCTGTACTAGTCAAGGCCACCCATGCAAGAATGATTTGTTATGAACGATCAGACAAAAGTCTCCCACCAACACCAATTCACAGCTGCTAGGGTGGTGATAAAAACTGGCCAAACCCCAGACATGAAATGACATTTCTAAAGCTTTTGATCTGCAGAGGACTTAAAACGTCTTCATTTGTTGTTGTTTTGTGGATATATATATATATATATATATATATATATATATATATATATATATATATATATATATATATACATATATATATATATATATATTTATATATATATATATATATATATATATATATATATATATATATATATATATATATATATATATTTATATATATACATATATATATATATATATATATATATATATATATATATATATATATATATGTATATATATATATATATATATATATATATATATATATATATATATATGTATATATACATATATATATATATATATATATATATATATATATATATATATATATATATATATATATATATATATATATGTGTGTGTGTGTGTGTGTGTGTGTGTGTGTGTGTTTGCGCGTGAGGAACAGGGAAAATTCAATTATAAAGATTCCACTATAATAAGTACGTATATACGATCTCTTGGATTTTCAGAATTTTTATACACCTCTGAGTCAATGAGGAACGACCCTATTTTGTAGATATATTGAACATAAACTCCGCTATTGACCCATGAATATTTTATCTTATTAACAGAAAAAAAATGGAAGAGATTAAAATATAGATAGAAATCAAACATGGAAATTTGGAATCATAAATCTCTATGAAATTATATTTTGTTCTCACACGAATAATGCCTTTATTTGTCATTAAAGAAGTACCTCCTAAAATGTCCTTTTCTCAAAAAAAAATTGATTTAAGATACGTAACCCGAATTCCTATCTATATCTTATTTAAACTCTTTGTAAAAGATTCTCATCAGAGATAAGATCTCCGCGGGAGGTTATCACTGGCCGGCGCAATAAATACTGACCAATAAACGGATTTTGGCTCCTGAAACTTATATCTTTTTGAAGCATATGGAGGAACTAATGAATATGTCAAAGTATTGTAATTTTGATATAAACTTCAGTAGATGATTTTGATTTTCATCCCACCTACAAAATAATGTTGAAATTTCAAATGGAAATTCAGCTTTACAATCTTTTTCGAAAATACCTTTGTTTTTATAACAGCAATCTCTCAGGGTATTGATCATATTGCGAAATATATATCTGTTGAAAGATCTAAGCAATAATTCTTTTTTTAAGTAAAAATTTTCTTTGGAAAATCCAGCAAAATAGAGTTTGCAACTATTGTATCACCAAGCGCACGATGGCCTACATAAATAACTAGATTAATAAAACGTTGGGGCGAGTGGGAGATGAAATGTGTGTCAGTCCTTCGAATGGAACTTTTGACTGATGCCATCATCAATGGAGGATGGCCTCAGTCAATCAATCAGCAGATGAAACTCAATATATGGTGGCATAATATTTTTGCCTCCTTCTATGGCATTGGTTAAAAGGTAGTTGAATTTGTCGTTGGAGGGGTAATTATTTTATTGAAAGCAAATGCATGATTGTTGGCGCATTTTTTTACATTTGTTAACCACTTTTTCTATAAATCACTTTTTTTCAAACATGCACATTCTAAACAGTAAAAGATTTTTAGTAATTCAAGGCCCCTTTAGAAGTTCAGATATAGTTTACACTAAATATTCAATAAATACAATAACATAGAAAATAAAAACCACCACCATCATCATCATCTCCTCCTACGCCTATTGACGAAAATAGCATTGATAAGTTCCCTTCAGTCTTCTTGATCTTGAGCTTTTGATTCAATACTTCTCCACTCATCATCTAGAACTTCACGCTTCATAGTTCCCAGCCATGTAACCCTGGGTCTTCCAACTTTTCTATTGCCGTGTGGAGCCAAGTAAAACGTTTGGTGAACTAATAATTCATGATAATATTTTGATGTGCAGGACAGAAGAATGAAATTTAACAAAAGGAAAGAATTGATATAACAAAGCAAATTGTCTGTCTTGTTCTTCTGCAGGAATAAGAAAAGGATTGAATTTATCAATAAACCAAAACCGGAGCAAAACTGTATTTAATTCTTGTGATTGTCATGCAAAATAACTGCAAAAAAACTATTGAAATTAAAAGTCGGTACCCGTCAGCAAGAAGGGACACTAGGAATTCTATTTCTCTATCGGTGCTCGAATTCTGTAAAGGAAATTCCAAATCTAAAGCAATGGTTCTTATTACCACATTTATTCAGGAATGTTTCGTCAAACTGCTCATGTAGAAAGCTTTTTGTTCAACATCAAAGGTCATTTGATGGAAATGCTATAATTTTTCTTCCCTTTCCACTGCAAGTCTCGCTGTACACAAGTGTTAAAGTGTTAAAGATTCAAGTAATGAATGAATGCCGAATAGGCTATGTAGTAGAGTTTTCTCTCTCTCTCTCTCTCTCTCTCTCTCTCTCTCTCTCTCTCTCTCTCTCTCTCTCTCTCTCTCTCTTTATATATATATATATATATATATATATATATATATATATATATATATATATATATATATATATATATATATATATATATATATATATATATATATATATATATATATATATATATACATATATATATATATATATATATATATATATATATATATATATATATATATATATATATATTCTTATGAAGCTGGTCTAGTATAGAGTGAATAAAATAGTTTAATCATGATTTATCTGTATATGTCATTTGTGCATTGGAGAGATGAATAGCCAGCCCATTAAATGAGTTCCTCTTGTGTAGACGTGAGTTTTGTATGTAAATTACGTTGGACTTTCGTTGATAATTTCATTGTTTTCTCTATTCAAGTCAGTAATGTAAATTTACGGCTTTTTTAAGAATTACCTTTTTATTTCAAGTATTTTTGTTACGAAATCTTATGAGATAGGAACAAGGGCTCATGTAAATATCTTTTTTTTATTTTTTTGAGGTAATGCGTCATGTTTAAGATAAAATACACTATTCTTGTATGCCATGTGCTTTGGAAGATACTCAATAAACCTTGTAATAGATGCTATCTTCTTTTTATTTCTAGAGAGAGAGAGAGAGAGAGAGAGAGAGAGAGAGAGAGAGAGAGAGAGGGAGAGAGAGAGAGAGAGCCGTCTCGCGCTGCGTCGGTGCGCATTCGAGAGAGTGATTTTTGGCAACCTCGTGCCCTTGAGCCAGCCCCCAAGCTTCCAGATCTTGCTTCTGGAATTTTCTGGAAGTAACTAAGTCTTATATAGGCGCCGCAGAGATGCATAGCAGCAGTAGAGAAGTAGCCATCCTATGAAAGAGCCAAAAATCCTCCCTCACTCTCTCTCAGTACCTATAGTGTGTCCTCTCCAAAGTGATTCTGTGCTCCAACATAAATTTTGTTGAAACGTAACGAAAGAAGTCAAAGATTATTTCAAATTTATTCTCTTGGGGTAAGTGTAGGCATTATGTGAAGTTTTGTAACTGGCCCTGTAGTAAGGCTAAAGGTATTTGTATCGTGATCTGGTTATCTATTTTCATTAAGTATCAAACTTAAATATTGTATTCATATTTAATTTTCAGTGAAACAAGTGATTGTATGATTTTCATAAGTATTATTTCTTTTGTCTTAGTCTAAGGTTTCATGCACATTTATTATTTAAAGCTATGTGATTATATTATTTTCAGATCATAACATTGTTGTCTTAATCTAAGTTTTGTGCAGAATTAATATTTCGATTGATTTATATGTTTTATGTAAATTCTTTTCAAAGTGTTTTGATTTATATAGAATATATTTATTTTTGTGAAGAATGTATTATTTCAATCATCATTCTTTATTACATACTGCTTGTATCCTGTAAAGAAAGGTGGTTTTAAATATGTCTTATGAATAATTACTCAGTTTTGTTTTTAGTGTACTTAAGAGGACTTTTGATATTCAGTGCTTTATGTTTGGCTCTCTGGGTATGATATAACTGTCTTAGAGCTTGGGTGTTAATATTTTCAAGTGTAACGGATTTAATGTAAAAACAAACCGGGGAATTTGGAACTCAAGAGGTTATATAGCTTGCCAGCCCTAATATATATAATATTATATATTGGTTCCCAGACACGGGACCATCATATAATAACATATATATATTATAACGACTAACGGAATACATAAATTTGCGAGCTCCAAAACTCACCTCCGAGCTCTGAGAATAATACGCAACTGCCAGACGATAGAATATATATGAACACTAAATATCTAAAGTTCTCTTTAGGTTAGAGTCAAAACAAAATTGGGTGATTACTTTACTTCTAACGGGAAATATCCTAAAACCAACCTCTTACTTTGGTTCTGGGTCAGGGGATATGAGCAAGTTACTGAGTTAATTATTTGTGATTGAAATACTACATACCTTTCAAAAAAAATATATTCTATAAAAATAACAATACCAAAAACAGATCACTCGAAATTCAAATCTGAACTAGACCTTAGACTAAGACAAAATAACTTAAAAAAATATACAATCACTTGTTTCACTAAAAATTTATTTATGAAAATATTTATTTTGACAATTAATGAAAAAAACACACCTTAACACTAAAGAAAATAAATTAGATTCACATTTGCATATAATTATATGTTACTCTTATGATATCTGGGCTCACACAAGGTTACCGAACGGTTAAACAAAATTAATGCACTTCACTATTTAACCAAATCTCACAGGGCCAATCACAAAAAATGTACCATATGAAATGTACTTACATTAACACACTTCACTTTAAGTTAAACACAGAATAATATCACCAACATATGAACAACACCTTACACGGTATACGTTGAAGAGAAATCTCTATTTACATTTGAGAGAAATATGTATTGGCTGGATAGATGCTGTTGAGAGGACTGTCGAACGTTAGCTCTTTTGGAAGATCAAGCTGGATCTCTGGTTCCTATGCATTGCTACGCCCTATATATATCATCCTAATTCACTCTAGAACCTTCCAGAAAATTCAAACGATGCATTCAATGTGTGTGCACTAGGTCCGGCCGGTCTCTCAAGGACTCATGTTGCCAACATGTCAATTTAAAGTAGGAAGTTTACTCGATGCCTGACGAAGCAACTCTCTCAGCTAACTCCGCCCACCTCCTCTTGCAACATTAAAAAAAATAAAAATTAAATAACTTCAGTCTAGAACATTCATGCAATTTCCTACCACTTGAGAACATGATGCAATCCCTACCGTGTGTGAACTACAGCATACGTTTTAACAAGAATACATAAGGCTTTGTAAAAAAACAGCGTGAAAA
>NC_090742.1:90141342-90148842 GCF_036898095.1 Palaemon carinicauda | reverse complement strand
CTTAATGCTATGAATAAAGCACCTAAAAATAGAGGTCAAGGAGCTTCTAATGCTAGAAGTAATGCACCTCAAAATCGAAGTAAAAAAGACCCTAATGCTATATATAAGGCTCCTTAATATAGGTGGTCAAAAGCTCCTAATGCTATAAATAAGGCACCTAAAAATAGAGGTCAAAGAACCTCTAATACTAGAAGTAATGCACCTCAAAATTGAGGTCACAAAGCCCCTAATGCTATATATAAGGTTCCTAAAAATTAAGGTAGAAAAGCCCCTAAAACTATGAATAAGGCACCTAAAAATAGAGGTCAAAGAGCCTCTAATGCTTGAAGTAATGCACTTCAAAATCGAGGTAAAAAAACCTCTAATGCTATAAATAAGGCACTTAAATAGGCAGGTCAAAGAGCCTATAATGCTACAAGTAATCCGCTTCAAAATCAAGGTAAAAAAGACCCTAACTCTATATATAAGGCACCTACAAATAGAGGTCAAAGAGCCTCTAATGCTAGAAGTAATGCACCTCAAAATCGAGGTAAAAAAGCCCCGAATGCTACATATAAAGCTCCTAAAAATCGAGGTAAAAAAACCCTAATGCTATAAATAAGGCACTTAAAATTAGAGGTCATGAGATTCTAATGCTAGAAGTAATGTACCTCAAAATCGAGGTAAAAAACCCCTAATGCTATAAATAAGCCCTTAAAGCTAAAGTTAAGGCACCTAAAAACAGAGGTAAAAAAGATCCTAATGCTAGAGATAAGGCACCTCAAAATATAGGTAAAAAAAATCGCCTAATGCTAGAGATAAGGCACCTGGCACCTCAAAATCAGAAATTAAAAAGCCCCTAATGCTAGAGATACGGCACCTTAAAATAGAGGTAAAAAAAAGACCCTAATGCTAGAAATAAGGCACCTCAAAATCTGGGGTTAAAAAGCCCCTAATACTATAGATTAGGCTCCTGAAAATAGAGGTAAAAAGCTCCTAATGCTAGAGATAAATCACCTTAAAATTAGAGGTAAAAAGCCCCTAAAGCTAGAAATAAGGCCCCTCAAAATATTAGGGTAAAAAGCCCAAAATGATAGAGATAAGGCTCCTCGAAATAGAGGTCATAAATCCCGTAAAGCTCAAGTTAAGGCACCTAAAAATAGAGGTAAAAAAGCCCCTAATGCTTGAGATAAGACACCTAAAAATAGAGGTCAAAAAGCCCCTAGTGCTAGAGATAAGGCACCTAAAAATAGAGGTAAAAAAGCAACTAGTGCTAGAGATAAGGAACCTCAAATAGAGGTCAAAAAGCCCCAAATGCTAGAGATAACGCACCTAAAAATATAGAGGTCATAAAGCTGAAGGTAAAGTACCTAAAATAGAGGAAAAAAGACCCTAATGCTGGATGTGGCAGAGATGAGAATGTTGAGATGGATGTGTGGGTTGACAAGAAGAGATAAGATACGGAATGCGGTAATTAGGGGTACCACAGGAGTTAGAAAACTATCAGATAAGATCCAAGAAAGTACACTGAGGTAGTATTGTCATGTCATGAGAAGAGATGAACAGTATATTGGGAGGAGAGAGGTACAGGGAACAAGAAGGAGAGGGAGACCAAAGCGAAGGTGGATGAACTGTATCAAGGATGATCTTCGATCAAAGGGATTAACCGGTGATGAAGTGTGGGACAGAGGTAGATGGAGAAAGCTGACCAGAAACATCAACCCCACATAAAAGGGGGAAAAGATGCAGACAAAGAAGAAGAAGCTAGAGATAATGCACCTCAAAGTAAAGGTCAAAGAACCTCAAATGCTAGAAGTAAGGCACCTCAAAATAAGAGGTAAAAAAAAACCCTGATGCTAGAGGTAAGGAACCTCAAAATGTGGGCCAAAGAGGTACTACATTTAAATATAGCATATACTTTAGGTATTTTTTATGAATGAAATGACATCGCTACACCCAGGTGAGTGGTGAACTAAACAACCAGCATACCTCCTCCTCACCATGCAGGCTCCTGCTACTTAACACCCGTCAGTGAGTCCCACACCTTTCATATACTGTATAGCCATCCATGTCTGGACTCCGATAGATCAGACACAAATAGGGTTGTAACCTGGCAAGTAATATATATATATATATATATATATATATATATATATATATATATATATATATATATATATATATATATATATATATATGTATATAAGAACATATATCACAAGCACACGTGATTTCAATCAATATAAATATCACCCACGAATGGCATTTGATACCTAATTCTATCTTGGGAATATATATCCACTTAGAATTCATTTTATGGTAACAGCTTCTGGCCGGGTGGAGATTCGAACCCACACCTGTTCGGCTGGAAACCATGCCTACAGTGACTCAACCGACTGGGCTATATATATATATATATATATATATATATATATATATATATATATATATATAAACACACACACATATATATATATATATATATATATACATATTAATATATATATATATATATATATATATATATATATATATATATATATATATATATATATATGTATATAAGAACATATATCACAAGCACACGTGATTTCAATCAATATAAATATCACCCACGAATGGCATTTGATACCTAATTCTATCTTGGGAATATATATCCACTTAGAATTCATTTTATGGTAACAGCTTCTGGCCGGGTGGAGATTCGAACCCACACCTGTTCGGCTGGAAACCATGCCTACAGTGACTCAACCGACTGGGCTATATATATATATATATATATATATATATATATATATATATATATATATATATATAAACACACACACATATATATATATATATATATATACATATTAATATATATATATATATACATATTAATATATATATATATATATATATATATATATATATATATATATATATATATTTATATATATATATATATATATATATATATATATATTTATGTATATATATATATATATATATATATATATATATTTATATGTATATATATACATATATATATATATAATATATATATATATATATATATATATATATATATATATATATATATACATATACAGTATATATGAAAGAGATTGAGAGGTCTCATCTCTTATTCTTTTAAGAAATGCAATCGTTTTCGAGAATAGTTGTCGAAAAATATAATCATACCGATATATATGAATTCCTTATTACAATTCTATATGGAACATCCTTAAACTTTGTAGAAACTGACTATTCTCTCTCTCTCTCTCTCTCTCTCTCTCTCTCTCTCTCTCTCTCTCTCTCTCTCTCTCTCTCTCTCTCTCTCTCTCTCTCTCGAGTTTTAGAATAAGTTAAATAAGATCATAAGAATTCTCCAAACGCTTAAACTAAATCGCTCTACCAAAGAGAAAATGGAGTATCTGCGAATGGATTAAAAAGTCTTTGAAACATCCTAAATCCTTGTAACACACACTCTCTCTCTCTATACATATACATGTATATAAATATATAAGTACATGTATATATGTATATATATATATATATATATATATATATATATATATATATATATATATATATATATATATATATGTGTGTGTGTGTGTGTGTGTGTATATATATATATATATATATATATATATATATATATATATATATATATATATTACCTGTATCCAATATTTTATATTATTTGGATGCTCCCAAGGATCACACAAGACCGCTAACTACTTTGCAAGTTGGTGTTGGAATTGTATTTCTTTCGGGTGAAGATCCCATGTTCCAAAGATGTTCAGTAACCACCTAAAAAACAATTTTAGAACGATATATGTCCGTTTTCATTGCGAGTTGGAATCATTGATATTAAATGTTATCAATAGGGGTATTACCATTATCATTATCACTTCATAAATGTTAATATGCAAACCTCGTCAAGCCATACATTAAGATCACTCAATTTTCACCTCTCTACCATCATCTTTAACCCCCAACTGCATATATCCTTCGACCCTCATCCCCAATGTTTGAGGTTTAAAGGTCTCACAGTTATGATAAGATCCTTCTGGTGGAAGTTTTTTAGTAAATGAAAAACAAAATACTATGATGACAATATTTCATACAGATTGCTATCCAGGTGTTTGAAATTATATCAAAACTATAGATAACGAAGTAAATATGCCAAAGACTGATTGAACAAATATCGAGAGTAATGGATTTCTTGGAGAGCTTACCGGGGGAACACTTTTAAGGTGTTGGACATCAAGACATGAAACGACAAATAAAATCGTAATAATACGAATACTCAATGCTAAGGAAATAATTCCTTTTGCCTTGGGAAGGGTGAAGCTAGCTAGACTCGGACCTTTGAGATAATTTCATTGATTGACTGATTGATTAGGAGTTTTTCGTCATCCTGACATCTAAGGTTATTGACACCGAACCAGATAATTTGAGTAAACAATTCATATTTTTTACCCTACATCCTATATACCACATCCTCACTATAATAGTACCAATGAACTTTCATTGCATGTCATTTCACATATTTTATTATCACCAATCACTTCTGAAACAATATAGATTATGTTAACTGATGATGAATTTTAAATCTCCAACCTTATACTAATATAATTCAAAAAACAAGTTATGATAGAATATTTTGATGAAATTAGTTTCGAGACAAAGAAGAATATCATTTCGAAACTAATTCATCAAAATATTTTATCATAACGTTTTATTTCAATTTTCCTATCCGATTTCTATGTAAGAAGAGGTTCCGAAATAATATATTATTACATTTCTTGAAAGAATAAAAAAGTTCTCTCTCTCTTCATCGTATTTCTTTGAGTGAAATCGGTAATTTCCCTCCTCCTCACATGCGAACCATCCTAACGAGGTCTCGGTTGTTTAACGTCGGCCACCTTTCAGGGCAAGAGGGGCATGATCTCTCCAAGTCAGGTCTGGCCAGACGACACCGGTTTTGTTGCTGGGTGTACATAGTAAAGTAAGACAATCCAAAGACTTGTGTGTGGTGTGAGATCATATGGAATCATTAACGAATCTCTCTTCAATAACAGCAGACGTTTACTTTGAAATTTGACAAGATATATGGCACGGGAACTAGGTGACCTTCAAACCATCATTTTCTTCATTAGGATTTATATGTCCGTGTGTTCCTAAATCAGTCATTCCCAGACCGATGCAATGAAAGAGATGGCCCAATACGCTGGCCCCTCTTTCTGTTCTATAGTAATTATATTGCTTTAAAATTCGTCCAAAATCATTTATGAAAAAAGGTCAGAAATCACGAACATAGACCAATTCAATCTAGCAAGTCACCATCACCCATTTTGTTTTATTTGTATATAAATGAGAAAATAGTATTACACAAGTTGACATCTTTCAAAATCACATTAGTTTCTTCACGAAAATTTAAGGAAGCACATCATGTAATTCAATATTTCATGAACATTATGGTTTAGGTTTCAATTTCAAAATACAACACATTGCATTATGGAAGATAATCAAAAGATCATCTGGACTACAATGGACTTGCATTTTCTTTTTCTTTTTTTTTTTTTTCTTTTTTTTTTTCCACATGATACTTGAACCTCTTTTGCCCGAATAAAAACTATTATCATTTACCATCATTTCAAAGTCAGGAAATTTCTGGTTTTTCGAGACTGTTCCATTTGCCCGTATTTTGCAAATTACAAAAAGCCTTAAAACGAAAAAGCAATCCCATATATACTGTTGATGGACTTACTTTTCCTTTACGGAAAATTAAAGACAATATTCTTCCAGCTGTGGAAACATCCCTGACTGGCAACCTGCTCAATCTCGATAGATTATAGTAATGTCAGCAACCTCACCATCCTATTGAGCTAATGAGAAGGTATTTAGTGGTTCCTATATGTTTACTTGTTGAGTAGTAATCAGCCACAGTTGTCTATCCCTCCCTTGTCATATCTTGGGTGTATGCAAGATCAGTCTCTAGGGCATTGTCCTGCTAGGTCATATCATTTTCTCTTGACTCACCCATTCATGAATAACCTTTAAACCTTTAAAACTTCTGACATTTATATGTACGCCTTATGAATTATAAAGTTGAACTGGCAAGCATACAGGACATTTATAAGCATTACTCTACAAAGGCCTTCAAGAGTGAGTGATAATGGATTCAAAAAGATATTAATTGAAGGATAAAAGGTTATCGACCATTCCAAAGTGATATGAACAGTCCTCCTCTCAGAAATAAAGGGATCCTACGTAACTGTTAGTCAACTATTTAAACAGGGTCAAGAGAGTCATGCTCATATCAAAATATTAACTTCGCATTGTTACCTTCTAGATTCTGATTAAAAAATTAAGTTAATTGTTATTATTATTATTATTATTATTATTATTATTATTATTATTATTAGTAGTAGTAGTAGTAGTAGTAGTAGTAGTAGTAGCAGTAGTGTTTATTATTATTATTATTATTATTATTATTATTATTATTATTATTATTATTATTATTATTATTAATCTTGAAGATAACTAACAAAAACAAATCTATCTTTTAATACGACGATTCTCTATGCTATTGTAATCGTCCTAAATTACTCCATTGTTGGGAATATATTTTTTTTTTCTCGTAATTACTACGTAAATTCATTTTCACAAGAAATTTTATTCTGGATATTTCTTCTTTACTGCTATATATGAAAAAACTAAAGGTTTGTTTGGATTTTGCATCGCTAAAAATTACATAACGAATCATCATAACAATATGATAACCAGGCTTATTCATAGCCCAGGAATTGAAAACTTATATAAATTTTATATTGTTCATGAAATAAACCTTATTCAATTTCATATTTCAACGGGAGCAAGCCATAGCGAATTAAATTACTTCCATCCTGACCAAATATATTCATGAAACAAGATTTAAAAATGCACAATAGTAAAGTATTATCTGTTTTAATATCATCAAAGTTTAGGTTAATTTCATGAAACGAACAGTTCTAATTAATTAATCTGAATAAAGCAGTTACAGACATCCATTGCCATCAATCATGTTACAATACTTGTTGAGAAAAGAATATGATTTTGTAAAAACGAACAATATATCAAATGCTAAGAGAGAGAGAGAGAGAGAGAGAGAGAGAGAGAGAGAGAGAGAGAGAGAGAGAGAGAGAGAGAGAGAGAGAGTCATATACTGCTAATCTCAGATTTTTGAGATCATTAAAAAACAATTTTCGTACCTAGTTACGGTACCATCTCATTTTGTTGGTAAGAAAAACTCCACAGGACGATCTAGTTGGTGACTTAAGAATCTTGAAATATTCATAGATAAGCAGGACTTACAGAAGACACACGGATTGAGAAAAAGAGTTCAGTACAAAGAGAAACACGTTATCTGAGACTTCATAGGGAATAGTAGCCTTAGTAATGATGATGATGAAGGAGAGAGAGAGAGAGAGAGAGAGAGAGAGAGAGAGAGAGAGAGAGAGAGAGAGACGCTGTAAATAGTAATAA
>NC_090742.1:90131342-90136342 GCF_036898095.1 Palaemon carinicauda | reverse complement strand
CTACGAAACCAACGTAGATCTTGACTGGTAACCTTATTTAAAACTGCTATTGGACACTAAATGTGTGCTTGGTCAGCAGTGAACGATGGCCATCTGGTTTGGGTATCAAATTTCAACAGCTCTAGAGGGTTGCGAGTGACAATGGGTCACAATGGGGTCTGGAAAGAGAAAACAATTACTTTTGTGTTGGATCTCCGCACATTACAGCAAATGTAGTAAATAAAACCAAGATGATAGCCGAAAAACTCTGATCGTTACTATTTACATCATCTCTCTCTCTCTCTCTCTCTCTCTTCTCTCTCTCTCTCTCTCTCTCTCTCTCTCTCTCTCTCTCTCATCATCATCATCATCATTATTACTGAGTCTGCTAATCCCTAATAGCCCAAGAAAACGAGTTTCTCTTTCTACTGACCCTTTTTTCCCTACCCGTTTGTCTTCTGTAAGTCCTGCCTAACAATGAATATTTCAAGATTCTCAAGTCACCAACAAGGACCATCGTGTGGAGTTTTTTCTTACCACCGAGATGATATTGTACCGTAACTAGATACGAACATTGTGTTTTAATGACCTCAAATTTTTTTAATCAGCGTCATATGACGCTCTCTCTCTCTCTCTCTCTCTCTCTCTCCTCCTCTCTCTCTCTCTTCTCTCTCTCTCTCTCTCTCTCTCTCTCTCTCTCTTGGATTTTTTAATGGCAGAATTCCGGGAAATGAAGAAAAGAACATCATATCAGAACAGAAGGAAGCATGGGAGAATCCATATTATTACCAATATTAAATAATGGGGATGAAACACAAACCATAATAGTAATGAATGCACAGGGTTTAGTCCACGAGTAACTCTAAAAGGAAAATAGAGTTCTTAGAAGAACTAACCCAATTGAAAAAATAGATATATTAAATATAAGTGAAACATGGTATTCCCAAGAGACTGGCAGTGATGACCAGATAATGGGTTTCCAAACTTATAGATCAGACAGAAAAAATAGGAATCAAGGGGGAACCGCAATATATGAAGAGACATAAATCAAGGTGAAGTATGTGAAAAATACAGCAACACAGAATGTGAATTGATTGCGGTAGAATTTGAATTTGAAAAACTAATGAATATTGTAGTTTACAGACCCCCAAACACTAAGGAGTTTGACATAATAATAGAAAAAATAGATGATATATGTAGAAACTATAAAGACTGGAATATACTCCTATCCGGAGATTTTAACTTTCCTTTCGTGGATTGGAAAGAACGGATAGAAGAAAGTGGTTGTATGTATACATATAAAAAAGATAGTAATAGTAGCGCAGAAGATAAGAGGCAATTTGAAAAGCTTCAAGATATGCTATTAGAACATAATATGCAACAAATAAACCACATTCCAACAAGAAAGGAAAATGTCCTAGATCTAGTATTTGTGAATGAGGTGAATTATGTTAAAGAAATAATAGTGTATAACACGGGAATTTCAGACCACAATGTCATAGAATTGATAGTTCATTCCAAAGCAAGTGATCACAGAATTAATAAAAGCACAAAAACTTTGGGAAGGATATGGAAAATATAACTTTTACAGTAAGAATATAAAATGGTCAGAAATAAATGAAGAACTGAATAAAGAATGGAAAAATGTATTTATAAGTGATAATATACAGGTAAATACGGATATACTGTACAAAATACTGGAGAAAATTGTTGAAAAATATGTACCGAAAAAAACAATAAACAAAAGACGTGCATACCAAGAGACGGAAGGATCTTATTTCAGAAAATTAAAAAGTGGAAGAAAAATCTTGCAAAAGAAAAAAATGTGTGGAAAATGAGGGGAAATAAAATGTAAGATAGAAAAATGCAGAACAAAAGATTATACAGTCGAAAGAAAATGAAAAAAGGGACTTAGAAGAAAGGACACTTCAAAATATAAAAAGAAACCCCAAAGTACTTTACTCCTATGCAAAAAAGATGAATAAAGGGAGAATAGAAATAGGCCCTCTAAGAATTGAAGGACGGCTAACGAATGAAAAAAAGGAAATATGCAACATATTAGCAGAAAAATATAAGAGTGAGTTCACGCCAAGAATTGCGAATGAGAATAATGAAACAGAAATGAGAGAAGAAAATGTTGAATATCTAACGGATATAGATATTAATGAAGCAGATATTGTCACGGCTATAAACGAAATTAAAAATGGATCGGCAGCCGGACCAGATGGAGTTCCAGCGATTTTGTTAAAAAAACTGCAAACACTATCGCGAAGCCACTTGCAATACTGCTAAGACAGAGTATAGATATGAGCGAGATATATGTTAAACATAAATTAGCTTATATAACCCCTATCTTCAAAAGTGGATCAAGACTAGAGGCAAGCAATTATAGACCTGTTAGTCTAACATCACATATTATGAAAGTGTATGAGAGGGTAATAAAAAAGAAAATAATGAACCATTTGGTCAAAAATAATTTGTTTAATATGGGTCAACACGGTTTCGTACCTGGAAAAAGTACACAGACCCAACTGATAGCTCACTATGAGAACATATACAATAATATGATAAATGAAAAAGACACAGATGTGATCT
Source organism: Palaemon carinicauda (assembly GCF_036898095.1). Taxonomy (NCBI): domain Eukaryota; kingdom Metazoa; phylum Arthropoda; class Malacostraca; order Decapoda; family Palaemonidae; genus Palaemon; species Palaemon carinicauda. The sequence goes on along the minus strand of NC_090742.1, from coordinate 90,133,768 downwards.
ATCTAGATTTTGCAAAAGCCTTTGACAAGGTAGACCATAACATATTGGAGAAAAAAATGGGAAAGCATAATATTGTGGGAAAGATAGGAAAATGGGTAAAAGAATTCCTGCAAAACAGAAAACAGATAGTGGTTGCAAATGACGAGAAATCAGATGAAGCCCAGGTAATATCTGGTGTGCCCCAAGGTACGGTATTAGCTGCACTGCTATTTGTTATTATGATCTCAGACATAGACTGTGATGTTGAAAACTCCGTAGTGAGAAGTTTCGCCGATGACACAAGAATAAGTAGAGAAATTACTTGTGATGAAGATAGGAACTCACTACAAAGAGATCTAAACAAAATATATGAATGGGCGGAGATAAATAGGATGGTATTTAACTCCGATAAATTCGAATCAATAAATTATGGAAACAGAGAAGGAATGGTGTATGCATACAAGGGACCTAATAATGAGACAATCACAAACAAGGAAGCAATTAAAGACCTTGGTGTAATTTTAAATAGGAATATGTTATGCAACGACCAAATAGCAACACTGTTGGCTAAATGTAAAGCAAAAATGGGAATGTTATTCAGACACTTTAAAACAAGAAAAGCTGAACACATGATTATGCTTTACAAAACTTATGTGCGTAGTACACTCGAGTACTGCAATGTGATATGGTACCCACACTACCAAAAGGATATTGCGCAAATAGAGAGTGTACAAAGGTCCTATACTGCTAGAATAGAAGAAGTTAAGGACCTTGATTACTGGGAAAGACTGCAATTTTTAAAACTATACAGTCTAGAAAGGAGAAGAGAACGCTACATGATAATACAAGCATGGAAGCAAATAGAAGGAATTGCTGAAAACATCATGGAGCTTAAAGTATCAGAAAGAGCAAGCAGAGGTAGATTAATAGTGCCAAAAAGCATTCCAGGTAAACTGAGAAAGGCGCACAGGACATTAATCCACTACGCACCAGCATCGATAATGCAGCGACTATTTAATGTGCTGCCAGCTCATCTAAGAAACATATCAGGAGTGAGCGTAGATGCGTTTAAAAATAAGCTCGATAAATACCTAAGATGCATCCCAGACCATCCAAGACTGGAAGATGCAAAATACACCGGAAGATGTATTAGCAACTCTCTGGTGGATATACGAGGTGCCTCACACTGAGGGACCTGGGGGAACCCAAACAAAAAGTAAGGCAATAAGGCAATAAGGTAAGGCTCTCTCTCCGCATTTAATATAATATTCCTTTTTATAGATGCAATGGATATCTTTAACTGTTTTATTCAGAAGGGTTAACTAAAACAGTTCGTTTCATGAAATTCACATAAAAATACATAACATTAAAATAGATAATACTCTAAGGTTGTGCAGTTTTAAATTTGGATTCATGAATATATCTAGCCAGGATGAAAGCAATTTAATTCGCAATGGCTTGCTCACGTCGAAGTATGAAAGTGAATAAGGTTTATCTCAATAACAATGTAAAATTTATATAAGTTTTCAAATATTCATGGCAATGGATAAGCCAGGGTATTATATTGTTTTAATAATATTAATGCAAATATTTTTTTAAGGTTTGAGTTTTGTACTTCTAATTTAGTTTCATATAGGAAAGATAATTTTCAATACAATAAATGTACTAAATATTTACTGAGGGAATTCGAATGAGGAGAAATATTCATGTTAACTCTGACTTCTTAAGTAGGTCTATGTTTTCTTTTCAAAAATGAGCCCCAACCACCTTTATTTTTTTTTCCAAGCTATAATTCGCATTGATTTTATGAAAATATCTTACAAATGGGGATAAACACACTTATACGATCTTTTTTTGTAACCAGCTGTATGTATTTTCTTTAATAAGAATAGGTGAAGGAAACATAATTGCACAACAAAATGATTTATTCATTTATAACTATGCTTACAATTTTGTATGATTAAAGTTGAATAATATTGATGATAACTATATTTGACATTTTTCCATCCTAGTGACAGTACTTTTAATTGTGATTTGATAATATAAAACGTAATTATAAATGTAATTGAAATCAATTTAAAGCAAATGTAACCACTCCAAGCCTTTGATAGATGAATTATCACAATGATGTGAGATGATATAGTTTCCTTTTGATTGGGCGTTATTTTTAATGATGGCTGACAATATTTTTCTTAAAAAAAAATATTCATTGAAAGAGATTAGTTATTCCGTTTTTAAAAAGATCAAAATGCTAATTTCTCACCAGAAGTGACGTCAGTTGCGTAATCCCAATCCATCCATATCTATAAACTACTCAAACCCTTTGATAAAGGTTCTGTCAAAAGGACTAATTGAAAATTTAGGAATGAAAATCATTAAAAAATTTCGGCTCCCTGTCGAACTTTGTTCTGTGAAGGCGGAAAGATGACCATGAGTTTTCGTTGATT
>NC_090742.1:90108842-90121342 GCF_036898095.1 Palaemon carinicauda | reverse complement strand
GGAAGCTGCAAAATTATGCTAGCTTATTGCATATGTAGTTCAGTTTTTTTCAGGTCTTAGTATATGATTTTGGCCGTGATTTACCCTCCTACTTTTTCTCAGTTTTCACTTTCTATTCTTCGATTATATTTACAATAGTGATATGCAAAAGGCTAATACTTGATCAGATAATGATTAAAAGTATGATTTTTTAACTAGTATTTTGTGCTCTATTTTTTCATGACAATGCATTTTAGGTTGAAATGTTAAGCTTATATGAAAATGAAAGAAGATTCATAATAAAACCTATTTATAATCCCTTATAGAAGTATATCTATGGAAAATGGAATACGAAAATGGATTAGACATATTCATATGGTACGACTGAATATAATATCGAAGAGAGAGAGAGAGAGAGAGAGAGAGAGAGAGAGAGAGAGAGAGAGAGAGAGAGGGGGGGGTATGGGGATAGAAGGATTCTAGAGCCTTCAGAGAGAGAGAGAGAGAGAGAGAGAGAGAGAGAGAGAGAGAGAGAGAGAAGATATATATCACAGATGAAGATATTATCTATAGTAATAATGAAAACCAAGCAGGGAGGTCTAAATCACTAAGATTTCTGATGGATATTTCCCCATACCTTTTCAGTGGTATCGGTATATCCTGGCCAGTTAACATCCCCAGAGGGACCATGAAGCCCTCGGCGTTCCTGACCGTAATATGAGACGAGCATCCACTGGAGTAGTCTCTGATGGCGAGGTTTTCGTTTTTTAACTTCCCTCTAACGACACCATTATTCTTTTTAAATTTCTTATTAAGAGCTTGTAGAGTGTAGACCATTCTGTGGTCGATTACAACGCACTAATGATCCCATTAGATGTGGCTTACAAACACCGACTTTCTTTGAATAAGACTCGTCAAAGGTGGAAGTTTAGTTTTTGAAGCTATTCGTTTTATGATTAATAAAAACCTGTAAAACTGAATCCCTAATTCTTCAAAGGTGTTCCTTACACGCTTTTTAAGGCTTAATATGATGCCTAGGCTTACCTCAGTCACTGAAGTGATTTCATAAAAACCTGTAAACATATACGTTTTCAGTTTGCTTAACGCTTCAGAGATATGTTTGAAAATGTGTTGTAATATTATTAGCTTTTTGTCTTTTAATAGCTGTATATAGAAACTCACTTCATTAACATGAAAGATCTCCCCAGAAATAAATCAGTTTTTAATATGTAAAATCAGTTATCTACCAAAATAGATTTTTTTTTTCTATCGGGCCAGAAAGGCCTGAATGTACCCAGCAGAACATATGGTTTAACGTAGAGGATGGATTTAAAGGCTAGGAAATAAGGACAATGTCGCTGTTCCAGTTCCACTTGTTGACAGGGGAAGCGGGATCCAAGAAATTTTATAGGAATCCCCATGGAAGGAAATGAAAATAAATTATCCACTAAGCATTAATTCTTATGTGACTTTGTTACCCAAACCTAGATCTCTGTGGTCAACCTGCTAATTGATGTTTATAATATATCACTGATTTATTGCATTTCTCATCTTTTTTTTCTTGTACCGATGTCAAAAGTGTAAGATCACTGTACCCTTACTGTAACTCTGTATATGGCTTCTGCTGAAATAAAGATTATTATTATTATTATTATTATTATTATTATTATTAGAGGTAAAGGTGGTTGATGATTGTTTGTGAAATCAACTTAAGAACAGCAAGTATATCTTTTTGAGGCACTGAAAAAAGGCTCCTCTGTCTAATTGTACTTTTAGTGAAAGAAGAAACAGTATATGGTTTTAAGAAGTATGTTGTTACAGAATTTTTGCTACTAAAATACCCCTGAGATATTCAATATACCTGCAAATTTATATTATCTAACCTAAAATCCTATCCCTGGCAATACAATAAAAAGAAAAGAAGAAAATAAAATATTGCTACTAGAATACCCTAAGCATATACAACATACCAACAAATATACACTATCGTTTTAAAGTTCTTATGAACCAGGCATTTTGCGAAATCCCTGGGCTATAAAACCAGTCATTTTGCATAATGCCTGGAAATATTAGTCATTTCGTGAAATCCCTCAGTGAATCAGTGATTTCATGAAATGCCTTAAATATTTAGGCATTTGGCAAAATGCCTGGTTACACAGTTTCCCTGTAACATATACACTGCCACACGCAAATTTATACATACATACATCCTACCAGTATGTGGAAAAGAGAGTTCACACTCATCACACCCTAATCCAGCCTGTCTCAGTATCTCGTGTGACCTCCTCTTGCTTCAATAAAACCGCGACACCACATCGGCATGTTCCGGATAAAAGGGTCAATGGCTACCTGGTGCAGTCTTTGCCACTCCTAATTGAGGGTAGCTCTGGGCTCATTAGCATTGGTTGGCAGGTGATGACGTCACTGCACTACTCTCTCCAGCTGGTTCCAAAGGTGTTCAATTTGATTGAGAGCCGGTAAACAGGTTGGCCAGCCCATACAATTGATTCCCCCTGTATCCAGACAGTTTGCACCACCCATGCTCGATGGAATTGTGCGTTGTCGACCATTAGCAGAAAATCCAAGCCCACAGCACCAGCATAGGCACGAACAATGAGGAGGATAATGTTATCAAGGTACATCCTGGTATTAATCGTCCCTTGCTGGAACACATGAAGGTCTGTGTGACCCCCGACAATAAACCCTGTCCAAACCATAACAGACAGTCCACTTAAACTTGCTCAACAATGGCTCACTGCACAAAATGTATTCACTGGCCCTCCAGACTGTCTGGTGTCTGCCGTTCGTGGAGACACAAAATCTTGACTCATCAGGGAAGAGTACACATGACCAGGCCTCGATATACAAGTCCATATGTGTAGGACCAAATGCCAACCTCGTCTGATAGTGTCTGAGGGTCAGTCTTGTAGTCACAGCCGGACGTATGGCATTCAGACCACCAGCATGCTATTGGTTGGTCACAATCTGAACGCTGACATGAAAACTGGTAGCATTTTGGAGATTGTTTTGCTGAGTTCTTACTAATTTTAAGCGATCTTGTTGAGTGGTAGTCCTCAGTTATTATTCTGACAGGCAGTTAAAGCAGGGGTAAGGCCTGAATATGGTCTGTCATCATACAGGCCAGTCTGCAGAAAACGTCGATATGAACCTGACACAAATCTCCAGCTCAGAGCAAACCGCCTGTCCACCTCAAACAGCCTGACACCAATTTTTAGGAGCTGGGATGCTCTAGCCACATCTGTAGCATACAGATGATCTCACACACCTCCACAACTTCGACAACGCATCAACAAAAAAACAACGCTAGGCATGAACATTTTCTTCTTGGTTTTCTTGACTTGCAGAATTCACAATATGGACCAGAGAATAATGTCTTTAAAGACACAACTGTGAGTACTGCCATTATGCTGAGATTGGCAATGGTCGCTCAAATGCAACCAAGTTAAACATGAAGATATGGACAAGAAGCACACGGAAGATTTAGGAAAAATACCAAAATAAGCCAATTTACGAAAAAGTACCATGTAAAAACAAAGAAATCGAAATATCCTTAATATTTTGTTGTATATATATATATATATATATATATATATATATATATATATATATATATATATATATATATATATATATATATATATATATATATATATATATATATATATATATATATATATATATATATATATATATATTATATATATATATAAATATACATAAATATATAAATATATATATATATATATATATATATATATATATATATATATATATATATATATATATATATATATATATATATATATATATATATATATATATATATATATATATATATATATATATATATACTGACTCACACAGAGGTATCTGTACTATGATTACTGTTATTACTAGCTAAGCTAGAACCCTAGTTGTAAAACCAGGATGCTAAAAGTAAAAGAAACAAGAAGACAGATAGAATTGTATCCCTAAATCTACCCTCAAACAAATGGAATTAAAGACAAGACCATGGAAAACCATGGTACAGAATCTCCGGCACTAATGAAGACCAAAAAAAAATTATTTGATTTTAAAGTGTACTTCACTCAGAAGAGCTGCCTGCGATAGCTAAAGAGCCTCTTTTACGCCTAGTAAGTGGAAAGTACCCACTGAACAATTGCAGTGCAGCTGACCAGACTATTTGTTGTATGTGAAAGCAAAGAAAAATGACCCCTCACAAGAGATATATTCACAGTGCTATTTGGCTAGTCCAAGGGCCCAGTAGATGTAGTTTCTCAATGGTACCTAATGCCTTGGCCAGCCTACTACCTACTATGTGTATATCCCCCCTATTTAATAAAGAGCTACTGTCTCACTATATATATATATATATATATATATATATATATATATATATATATATATATATATATATATATATATATATATATATATATATATATATATATATATATATATATATTTATATATATATATATATATATATATATATATATATACATATATATATATATATATATATATATATATATATATATATATATATATATATATATATATATATATATATATATATATATAGCTTAGCATAACCGGATAATATATATACACACATTATATATGTATATATATATATATATATATATATATATATATATATATATATATATATATATATATATATATATATATATATATATATATATATATATATATATATATATATATATATATATATGTGTGTGTGTATGTATATATCTACATATATATATATATATATATATATATATATATATATATATATATATATATATATATATATATATATATATATATATATATATATATATATATATATATATATATATATATATATATATATATATATATATATATATATATATATCGGTTACGCTCAGCTCTCACCGTTCATCGAGTAAGGGGGAGATGGAACAATATGTAAGTGTGTCCATATCTATCTACAATCTAAATGTATAGCCGTCAATTTTGAGGGTCAAGGTCCCTAATATATATATATATATATATATATATATATATATATATATATATATATATATATATATATATATATATATATATATATATATATATATATTTATATATATATATATATATATATATATATATATATATATATATATATATATATATATATATATATATATATATATATATATATATATATATATATATATATATGTATATATACAGTATATATATTCCTAACGAGTAAGACTCGAAATTGGAAAAATAATGTTTCTACACTAACAATATTTGGTAGAGGAGAACTACTAATAAACTTGGCCGCTCCTTTGCCATAGGGACACAATGGAATCTTGACTTTTTCCTCCGTTTCATTTTTTGCTGGCGATGAAGCAATGTCAACAAAAAATGAAACTTTGTATACAAAAATTCCATGAAATATTTTCTCTTACTATTCTTTTTGTACTTTTAGACATGCTATTGTTGTAGGCTCTTTTTAGTTTTTTTTCTATTTTCAAAACATAAATGGAAATTTAACCCTTTGCAATATTCCGTTAAATTGTTTTTCACAAATCACAAACGTATTTGCAGGAGTATGGTTTAATTTTTTTGTCAATGTTTCGTGATCAAGTACCTGTTACAGAAAAGAGATGTTTGGAGAGCACAGTATATTATGCTGTGTTTGTAATCCGTCATAAAACCTAAATAAATCACTGTTCAATCCAGTGAGTTTCAACCACTTCAAGTGACGAATTTTAACTGGTTCTACGACAAGCATCATATTTTGTTTGCCAGGACTATTCACACCACTTTGATTCTGTGTTTAGAATGTGTGTATAACATTAGTAAAACTTCTACTATTACTACTGCTTCTACAACTAATAATAAAATATGGATAATAATCATTATAATAATAACAATTATTATTATTATTATTATTATTATTATTATTATTATTATTATTATTATTATTATTATTATTATTATTATTATTATTATTATTATTATTATTATATGATGAATGGCAAACGACAAGACCACACTTCTGATCAGGCTGTTAAGAACGAAAATTAAATAAGGCTACTAAAGGAACTGGTGGCAGAGCAAATTCCAGTAGAAAATCATAGCTAAAGGTTTTACACGTTTTATTAAGACTCAAATCATTACCATAATTGCAGACAGATCCCTCTATTACTCTCCAGTCATACAAAACCATTCCATTCTCATTCTTGCTTTTTCCCTTGCTCCTTTCGTGCTTACAAGTGGTGAGCTAACGATACATGGTGACAAATGTCAATACCTTTATGCAGTGAGCATCATCATGAAGCTTATACTTCATCATTCTAAAGTTAATAGATATATAAATAAGCCCTGTCTAGTAAGGATTAACATAATTATTAGGGTATCTATAGATATTATTAGACTAGATTTACTTATCTGGCTGGTATACTTTATAAAAGTTCAAAAAATTATTGAATCTTTCATACTATTAGCATAGTATTTTTTGTCTAGGATTTTATCATTACAAGGCAATAATTTGTATGAGTTTCCAAAGGAAACAAATTTGTGTTAGGAATAAATAAGATATATCCGAGTACTGTCTCCTAATATGATTTGATTCTTATACCTAAAATATGAAAGTAACTTTTTGTACACAGTATACATAATTAAGAAACTAACGTAAACTGCTTAGGGAACTATGTAGGCAAAAAGTCTTCAAATAATATTTACCCCTATTTTTTTTTTCTAAAGTAAGTAATCGTAATTTACGGCGAACTGTAAGACTTTTAAAAATAAGCCTGACGTATCAGATTTAGCTTATCTTCTTGTAAATAACTCTCGGGATATCGAGCTAAAACGTTCTGAGGTAGGTTGCGGTGTGTGAGAAGTGATGACAATGGGTTGGAATTGATGCCATTTTCTAGAGAGAGAGAGAGAGAGAGAGAGAGAGAGAGAGAGAGAGAGAGAGAGAGAGAGAGAGAGAGAGAGAGAGAGAGCGAGAGAGAGAGACTCCATATCCTGATTCGCTGGCACTAGATATATATATTTCATTTTTTTTAAGAAAGAGAGCGTTGTGGCCTCTTCATGTTCCATCACTGGAATTGGACGCAGATTTAACTTTATTTATTTGTTAGAGAGAGAGAGAGAGAGAGAGAGAGAGAGAGAGAGAGAGAGAGAGAGGGAGAGAGATTCCTTATCCTATATACACATCATAAAAGAGAAGGTAAGGAAATAACAAGAGGGATAACAAAGTGTCGGTTGGTGCTGTATGAATCCGTAAAAGTCACCTTGATTGGCTGTAAAATAAATTTCAAACGCCCTACCAAACATACAAGTAAAATACTACGGAAATTAAATAACTTTAGATTAAAGTCAGTTTGCCTTCCTTGTACAGTTTGAGGCACTCCTCAGTGTCATGGCTCTAGGCACAGATGCCACAGGTGGTGGACGAGACCAGGCATTGATTTTTATGGTACCCATAGCAATTGCAATGGTAGCATTGAAGAGGGGGCAGGGTGAAATCCTTAACAAAGGAGTTGCAGATGCCTAAGTCGAGTGTATCAGGATGAGGTCCTTTATGGAGACATTTGACCTTGTATGAGGGTTGCCTAGATTTAGTCATGCAGCGTTCTGCATGAGCTATTTGAGGATGCAGTTCAATAGGTGTGAGAGGGAGAACAGGAGGAAAGCCACAAACTATAATCTATCTCTTTCTTAGGACCTGATCAAGCAACTTGAAACTGGTCTTTTCATGTGACTACAAGGCCACAACATCGGCATCCAAAGGAGTGATGATATACTCAAGAGTTATCTTGAGTCTGATATTGGGCTTGGTACATGTCCTATAAATCAGCAATAACAGAGTAAAGATCTTTGTCTGGTTACGGCAAAAGAAGGGGATAATTATAGGTAAATAGTCTGTCTACAGTCACTTCAGCGTAATGATAGTAAATAGAGAGATGAGTAGAAATGCCTCTGCAAGGCATCTGCCCCTAACAAAAGCTGAGGGAGTGTGAAATAAAAACGAACGGGATCAATCACTTGCTCTTAAACATATCGCGATCTGAACGTATCAAGGGATAGAAAAGTTATAGAAGTGAGGTGATACTGTGAAAGCGAATAGTCATATGAGTAGGATAATATCGTGAAAGTGAATAATTATGTGAACTAAAAGGGTTAGGTTCAGACTTAAGTAAAAAGAATGTGATAGAGCGAAACTGCACACCTCTCATAAAATAAGTTCGTCTACGCAGTATCTTACACTAATACAAAATTGGTGCAAATTAATCATAGTGGGAACCAGTGTACCGAAGTATTAGAGGTTAGTGACGATTGATTGATTGATTTAAAGTTTTCAGGCATCCAGTGACGAAGGTGATCATTAGAGTGCGATATGCAAGAGTTGTCAGCAAAAAAGTTAGCAGTAATGTGAGATTGTTCCTTAGAGGAAAGAGTATAGAATTCGGAAGGGGTTACTCCAACGCTAGGGTGAGTGTTGCCGTCGGGGAAAAGGTATTCAAAACAAACAAGCAGGGACGTGCAGAGGGGTTTTGCTAGGGGTGCCCAAGCACCTGCCCCTTTTGCTGCTGTATTAAAAGTGCCCTTTTGAGAGGGATGTATTATAGACCCGCCGCCTATGCCACCTATCGTGTCAATGATAATAATAATAATAATAATAATAATAATAATAATAATAATAATAATAATGATAATAATAATAATAATAATAATAATAATAATAATAATAATAATAATAATAATATTATTATTATTATTGTTATTATTATTTTTCTACATTATTATTAATAATAATAATAATAATAATAATGATAATAATAATAATAATAATAATAATAATAATAATAATAATAATAATAATAATAATGATAATAATAATAATAATAATAATAATAAAATAGGAGCTTGTAGAAATGGGTATTGTATCTTGCCAACACTGGGTCACCCAAGATTAGCTGACTATATGTCTCACTGTCTGATAACACTGGGGCCAATCAAGCTCAGCTGAGCTAGACTGACAACAGGCCGGGTAAGCTTTCCTAGTTATTTTAAGTGGTAATGCCTCTGCATTAAGGCTTTGACTCTTTTTTTAGCTATAAAAAGTGTAATAACAAATAGAGGGAGGGAGACAGTGGACCCAGTGTGTGAGTAAATTTATAGATTTGGAGAGGAAGATAGGAACGGGGCCACAGTAATGTGGACTGGAACGCATACAGCATGTGTTTCATTTCATTTGTTGCATAATGTGTGCAATTAAGTTCTTGAGCTGCACGTGATATTCAGTTTTCGATTTTTAAATCAACCATACCCAACTGGATGGTGAAAAAATCTGTTCATTAATTATTTTCGTTTTTTTTTTTTTTTTGCTTTTTTTAACTTGTTTTCGCTATTTAGCATTCGAGAATCATGTTTATGTTTTTCAAGAAACACCTATACCTCTAATGCCCTACAATAGAAAGACTTTGATTTGGCTGCCTCTTACAGAATTGTGGATGGAGAGCTACAAAGTTTGAGAGAACTAGGAAATGATGAGAAGTTTCCGGAGATTTTTACAAATGTTAAAGAGAGAGCTGAATCCATGGCCATCGACTTCCCCTCTGTGATTCCTGGACAAGGCAGAAGAAGAAAAATGCCTGAAAAATGAAAGTATAGTGCTACAACTGCTACTGAGGACCAGCAATATCAATCCTTGGATGAGTACTACCGTGTGAAAGTATTTCATGTGTTTTTAGATATAATATCACAAGAGCTACAAAGAAGATTTAAAGGTGGAGACAACACAACATGGGGTATCCTAAAGGCCATTCATTGTATGACAGTCCAAGATAACTGGAAAGGGCCTGTGAATGAAGAGGCATTCAAGTCATTGCAAAAATTATACCAGTTTTATGAGTTAGAAGAAGTAGACAAGCTACTGTTGGAATTAAAGATCTTCTATTCCTCATTTCCTTGCCTGCCAAAGAACACTGCATCTACAATGCTCAACCTGGTGAAAGAAAACAGTTTTCAGGAGATATTGCCACTTATGCTTGAACTCTTAACAATTTATGACACTCTACCCATCATAACTGCAACAGTGGAAAGGACCTTCTCCAAACTCAAGATGGTGAAGGCAAAGCTTCGCAGCCTGTCCAGTGAGGAAAGGTTATCAGATCTTTTGTTGCTAGCATTTGAAAAGGATATCACAATCAACAACAGTGAAGTTATCAGCATAATCAAAGAAATGGCGCACAGAAGGGTTCTCATATAAATATGAAATGATAAGGTCTGGTTATTAGCTAAGCGTATTGATCATACTGATTGATTTTCTTGCAGTCATTTAAGTAATATATATATATATATATATATATATATATATATATATATATATATATATATATATATATATATATATATATATATATATATATATATATATACATATATATACATATATATATATATATATATATATATATATATATATATATATATATATATATGTAAAAATATATATACATATACATATATATATATATATATATTTTTTTTACATATATATACATATATATATATATATATATATATATATATATATATATATATATATATATTTATATATATATATATATATATATATATATATATATATATATATATATATATATATATAAATGTTTGTATATATATATATATATATATATATATATATATATATATATATATATATATATATATATATATTCATATTTTCTTAAATTTCCTTGTTCTACTGGTAGTCAGTACTGTAGATTTCATGTTCATACAAAATATTAGCCCACTGGTACCTATGATATCAGTCCTGTTTATCTCTTTCTTGGATTATTAATTGCTAGTTTAAATAAATTTGAAAGAATATTGAGCCAGTATATATTTAGCCTCATTCATTTCTATATTTTTACCCTTTTTTTCACTTAAGCACCTACCTTGAAAAAGTTCTCTGCGCATCCCTGCAAACAAGTCATTGTTCAGAGGAGGAGAGGAAATCATACTCGCAAAAATAAGAACAAGGGTGGCGAAGGGGGAGATCAGATTTAGGACGTTTCTGGGGAGGAGGAGAATGTTTATCAAAAGCATGAAGACAAAGGGTTAGAGATCAAATGAGGGAGGGAATTGATTGAGTAGGAGAAGGAGTGGAATAGCTTTTCGGTTCTCTAGTTTGAAGAGTGGGAGGAAGAAGGAAATCAGCAGGAACGATTGCAGAAGTATTGGGAGAGGATGGAGATGGAACAGGTATAGGATTGTAATTTGAGGGAAATGAAGGTTTAGGATTTGAAGAGAGGTTTCGAGGATTTCAGACATGATGGCTTCTGGCAATTTGGGCAGCAGGCAGTTGTCAGTTCTCTTGCTTTATAGAGTTTGAGGAAAACCTCAGTTTCATGCCCCTTGACACAGATGCCACAGGTGGGAGTAGAGACCATACATTGCTTTCTATGTTGACCATAACGATTACAGCAGTAGCAGCAAATGGGGGAGCGAGATATAATCCTTGTCATAAAGGAGCCCCAGATGCCAAGGTTAATTCTGGCTGGAGGAGGTCCTTTGTGCAGACATTTTATTTTGAAGAAGGGTTGGCTAGCTCTAGTCATACACCGATCTGCATGACCTATCTGTGGATGTATGTTGAAACACATAAGGGGATGCCTGTGATAATACCCAATGATTATTATCCACCTCATTCTAAGGCCAGGATCGAGCATCTGAAAGTAGGTACTTTCTCTAGATAAGCAGGTTACATCATTATTATCCAGATGAGTGATGATGAATTCCCCAAGGACATTGATCCTGACCCTAATCTTGGATTTGTACTTCCCTTCGAATTTAGATATTATAGCATAAGGATCCTTGCTTGGATGCGAAAGAATGATAAACTTAGGATAAGGAGAAAAAGCGTTAGGAACAGGGCTCGAGGAACGGGTGCGAGGTCGGGTAGAGGATGAACTGGAGGAAGGAAGAGCGTCATCATGTACGTTGCTAGCCATAGCAAAGGGGTAAAAGACAGATCATCAGTGAACGTGAGGAGGTCAATAGAAGTAAAGGAATTGTGTTTTTCAAGCAAGGAGACAATGATATTTAGCAGGTCCATCTTTAGTCCCATAAAGCGACAGAAAAGGAGAGGTGCAGAAGTGTCTCTGCATGGTTTCTGCCCTAACAAAAGCTAAGGGAAACTGAGTTATTCATACAGAAATCTAACACAATGGTGCTTCTTGCTAGCGGGAAAATAGATGGATATGTTTATATCTGAAAGGGTAAACGACTACAATCCAGTTGTTTTCCAGCACACCTGGTAAAAGCTGGGAATAAACATATTTGAATCATCTGAATTGAAAGGTTACAATATTCATTATAGATTTTTGTTCATGTCTTTTCTTCTGCAAATTCTTGTCTTTGTTGTAATTCTATTGTCATGTCGTCCACATGAAATTGTGTTTAGGTGACCAGAATATTGCTTTAAA
>NC_090742.1:90061342-90103842 GCF_036898095.1 Palaemon carinicauda | reverse complement strand
GTGTCAAGAGATGTATAACTAGCAGTTGTAGACTATTTGCCCATTGACGGCGTTGACATTATTGTCGGAAATTATTTAACTACATCCAAATTTGTGAATCCTGTTTAAGTGAGGTCTCAGTGCCTGAAATGGTAGTAACTAGGCCAGGTTTAGATTCATATATAAACTACGGTCATAGTTTGTTCGAGGATTCAAATGTGTGTGGTGGAGGCAGTGAGGTTGATCTTACCGAGTGTGGGTCTGAGAAAACCGACTCCATCGGTGTTGGCAGTGTTAGAATAGTTGATGATGTAGTTGTCGAGAGCAGTGACGTGGACGTAGTCGATGTAGTGGATTCAAGTAATAGTTACTGCAGTGGTTTAGGCACTAGCATTTTGAATAGAAATGAGCCTCTAAGTTATAGAGAGAGGATAAGACGCTGTCTTGAATTTTTAAAAGTGAGTTGGATGATGACCCCAATAATGTTTGTAAGGAAACCTTTTGTTTAAAAGACGAAATTTTGTGTCGCGATGTTCGCCCAAAGTCAGTTAGCAAAGAGAGTAAGGAGGATTTCATTAAAAAACTTAGAGAATTACAAGGAAAATTTAAGGTAAGCTTGGAAATTAGCAATAAAAAATGAGAGCAATGACCAAGGGGAACTAAAAGAAGATACGATCTTAAGGCAAAGGAGAGAAACTTCCGGTCATCGTGCCAGTTTTATCTGAACTTTAGCCGGCTTTCTGCAACGTTCTCAAGCCTGAAGTCTCCGTACCAGTATCGTCTCAGCAGCTGCAGTAAACTACTCCTTAAGTATTTCTACCTTACTGACTGTTCCCATTTCTGTTGATGTTTTGATTGATGTAATTTGTCAGTTAAAGTAAGCGAGTTAGTAACATTGATTTTCTTTAAATAAGTTTGTGAATAAACGTGTTGTATTATTACGTGTGTCTCTTTTTATATTAATTTCCCAAATTCCAATCGGTTTTGTTTGAAAACATTTATTTTAGATATCAAAATAACCTGTAACAATTTCAAGATCATAAACCCCTCTGAGTGGGGATAGTTTCTTATGGAGAAAGGCTTTGCGTATCGCCGTGATCAGAGAAGCTAAGTTGGTTTGCTGAGAGGGATCAGACGAAATTCTCTTACCCTCGGCAATTTGCAATGGCCAGCGTGATGATGAAAACTGGCCAAACCCCCAAAATTGGATAACATATCCGAGGGCTTCGTCCTATAATGGACTACAAACGACTGCATTTGTCGTTGTTTTGTATATATATTTATATATATATATATATATATATATATATATATATATATATATATATATATATATATATATATATATATATATATATCTATATATATATATATATATATATATATATATATATATATATATATATATATATATATATATATATATATATATATATATATATATATATATATATATATATAATGGACTACAAACGACTGCATTTGTCGTTGTTTTGTATATATATTTATATATATATATATATATATATATATATATATATATATATATATATATATATATATATATATATATATATATCTATATATATATATATATATATATATATATATATATATATATATATATATATATATATATATATATATATATATATATATATATACATGTATATATATATATATATATATATATATATATATATATATATATATATATATATATATATATATATATATATATATATTTGTATGTCTCTGTCTGTGTGTGGAACGTGATACATTCATTTATAAGGATCTTGTTATAATGAATATGCATATACAAACTTCTGGCTTTTGACAATATTTTTCTTAAATATAGTTCATGAGGAGGATTGACCATATTTAGCTGATATACTAAAAATAAAGTCCACTATCAGCCTATGAAAATGAAAGAGCTATCAATAATACAGTCTAAAATCAAACATGGAAATGAAAAATTACGAATCTCAAGGAAATTATATTCCGTTTCCATAGAAATAATTTCATTCTTTATCATCAAATAAGAACCTCCTCGGAATGATTTTATCTCACCAGAAGTGACGTCAATTTCGTAACCCCAATTCATATCTATATTTTGTACAAACTCTGTAAAAAGTTCTTATCGGAGATAAGATCGCCAGCAGGAATTTAGCTCAGGTCGGTGTAATTAATACTGACCAGTAAACGGATCTTTATTCCTGAAACTTGAATCGTTTTCAAGCTTATGTAAGAAATAGTGAAATATGTAAAATTTTTGTAATTTTGATATAAACTTCAGTAAATGTATTTGAGTTTTATTCCACCTACAAAATAATATTGAAATTTGGAACGGAAATTCAGTCTTGCAATCTTTTTGGAAAATACCTTTGTTTTATAACAGCAAACTCTCAGGCTGTTGATCATGCGGCAAAATGTATATCTGTTGAAAGATCTAAGTAATGAATCTTTTAAGTAAAAATCTTTGGAAAATCCAGCACAATAGAGTCTGTAACTCTTGCATCATCAAACACGCGATGGCTTACGTTAAAATAACTAAATTTATTAAAACTTTTTGGCGAGTGATGGCTGAACTTTTGACTGATGCCATCATCAATGGAGGACGACCTCAGCCAATCAATCAGGAGATGAAACTCAATAGATGGTGGCAGAATATTTGTGCTTCCCTCAATGGCATTGGGCTAAAGGTAGCTGAATTTATAGTTGGACGACTAATTATTTAAACAGAAAATATAGAAAACTTCATCATCATCATCTCCTCCTACGACTTTTCACGTAAAAGTTCTTGGTTAGATTTCACCAGTCGTCTCTATCTTGAGCTTTTGAGTCAATATTTCTCCACTCATCATCGCCAGCTTCACGCTTCATACCTCTCATCCATGTAGGCCTGGGTCTTCCAACTTTTATACTCCCTTGTTGAGCCAAGTTGAACGTTTTGTTAACTAACAATTCCTGTGTGACAGCGCCGAGTAAGGCTGTGAACTCAAAGACAGGTTGGGAACGACTGAGTTATATTATTGTAGAACATTCTCCTTATATACAAAACCTCCAGGCAACAGGACATAACAAGTTCACAAGACAGACAATATTACAGAGGAAAAACCAGACATAAATTTTTATGTTCGTTTTAGTGCGAGGGAAGAGCGAAGATACAAGCATAATATATACAAAAGGAATTATGTACAATTGTGTGAAACACGGTTGGTACATGGCTCCCCCCCCCCCCTAAAAATGACATACTGTACATGTTAAATAGGGCGCCCTGATCTAGAGAGGCGAACTGTAGGCGGGTCATCTGGCAGAAGATAAGCAGGTTTTAGACGATCAACGGAGACCCAGTCTTCTTTGCCCCGAATGTTTAGGAGGAATGCTTTCGGACTGCGTCGGATCACAAGGAAAGGGCCCGTGTAAGGGGGCGTTAGTGGTGGCTTGCTGGGGTCGTTGCGCTGGAAGACGTGCGTTGCAGAGTGCAAGTCCGTTGGTATGTGATGCTTTGCTGGGGGCTTGTAAGTCTGGCGGCACGGAGTAAATTTTCCCATGACGTGACGTATGCGCTGGAGATCATCGGAGGAGGTTGTAGAAGGAAAATTTCGGCAGGGACGACCAACGGATCGCCATACACCATTTCAGCTGCCGAGATGTCGAGGGCGTCTTTAGGAGTGGTCCTTAGTCCTAGGAGGACCCAGGGAAGCTGAGTAAACCAGTTGCAATCCTTGCAGCGGTACATCAAAGCTGCTTTGAGGGTGCAATGAAAACGTTCAACCATTCCATTGGCAGCGGGGTTGTAGGCCGTTGTCTGATGTAGGGTGATGCCCAGGAGATTCGCTAATGACGTCCACAATTGAGAGGTGAAGGTGGTTCCCCTATCAGAAGTAATATGCTCAGGGATACCGAATCTTGAAATCCATCCAGGGAGTAAGGCAGATGTACATGAGGCGGACGTTGCAGTTTCCATGGGAATGGCTTCAGGCCAACGAGTGGAGCGGTCGATGACGGTAAAGAGGCAACGATGTCCTTGTGATGTGGGTAGGGGGCCTACAACGTCGACATGAATGTGTGCGAAACGACGCTGAGGTTGAGGAAAAGTGCCCACTCCTGAATCCGTGTGTCGATGTACTTTGGAAGTTTGGCAAGAAGTACAGACGCGGACCCAATCCTTAGCATCCTTAGAAATGCCGTGCCAAATGAACTTTGCCTTCAGCAGCTGTGCAGTAGAACAGCACGAGGGATGTGAAAGGCCGTGGATGAAATCAAACACCTGTCGGCGCATGGGAGCAGGAATCCAAGGTCGCGGTCTACCAGTACTGACGTCACAGAGGAGGGTGGTGTTGGAGTCTTCGAGGGGAAAATCTTCCCAACGGAGGGACGTGCAGGATGTCCTACAAGCTTGATACTCTGGATCCTGTCGATGGGCTTCAGCCAGGGCGTTGTAATCCAATCCCAGTTGAACGGCAGCCAACGTGTTTCTTGACAGGGCATCGGCAACGGGATTCATTTTCCCAGGGACGTATTGGAGGGTGCAATTGTATTCAGCCACGGCGGAGAGATGTCGGCGTTGACGGGTGGACCAGGAGTCAGACTGTTGAGTGAAGGCGTGGACCAGAGGCATGTGGTCTGTGCGAATGACGAAGGGCGTACCTTCTAAGAAATGGCGAAAGTGACGGACAGCCAAGTGCACTGCCAGCAATTCTCGATCGAAGGTAGAATAACCCGATTCTGCCTTGGACAGTTTTCTGCTGAAGAAGGCCAATGGGTGGGGCAAGCCTTTGACCACCTGCTCGAGTACTGCACCAATAGCGACGTCGCTGGCATCGGTGGAGAGAAGGAGAGGGGCGTGTGGGATAGGAAAAGTGAGAGCCGCAGCAGTTGATAGGGCCTTCTTTGCATTGCAGAAGGCTGCTTCTTGAATGGGACCCCACTTCAGGTCCTTTGGCTTGCCCTTGAGGGAGGCGTAGAGGGGAGCAAGAGTGGCGGCAATGGCTGGCAAAAAACGGTGATAATAGTTGATCATGCCCAAGAATTCCTGCAGAGCTTTGACGGTTGAGGGCGCGGGGAAATTTTGAACGGCTGTTACCTTCTCAGGGAGGGGATGGACTCCATCAGGAGTGATACGGTGCCCTAAGAACGACACTTCGTTGGCGCCAAAGGTACACTTGTCGTACCAGACTACAAGGCCATTTTGTTGCAGGCGGTCGAGCACGATGCGCAGGTGACGGAGGTGTTCCTCTTTTGAGGAGGAGAACACAAGTATGTCGTCCACATAACATACACAGAAAGGGAGGTCCCCTAAGATGTCATCCATGAGACGTTGAAATGTTGCCCCAGCATTACGAGGGCCAAAACAGGAGTAATTGAAGGTGTATGTGCCAAACGGAGTGGTGATGGCGGTCTTGGGGATGTCTTCTGGGTTCATAGGCACCTGATAATACCCCTTCAGGAGGTCGAGCGTAGAGAAAACCTTCGCTTTGTGCAGGTATGAGGTTACATCGGCAATGTTTGGGAGGGGGTAGTGATCCGGTTCTGTTTGCATGTTCAGGCGCCTGTCATCCCCGCATGGACGGAGGGAGCGGTCTTTCTTCAGAACGATGTGTAAGGGTGATGACCATGGGCTGGACGCCTTTTGGCAAAGGCCCATTTTCTCCATTTCGGCGAACGTCTGTTTGGCGGCTGCCAATCTTTCCGGTGCCAGACGTCTGAATTTTGCGAAGACTGGGGGTCCCGTCGTCTTGATATGGTGATAAATACCGTGCTTGGCAGGAACCGTGGGCGTTTGGCGAAGTTCTGGACGGAAAACTTCCGGGTACGACGTGAGGAGGTGGGCGTAGGCATCCGTGGGTCCGCTGATGTGGAGAGCAAGGTTAGAGGGGGCGGGTTGAAGAGGTGTCGACAAGTACGAGTCTGCGTTGACCAATCGTCGGTGGGCGACATCGACCTGAAGGTGGAAATGAGAGAGGAAATCCGCACCGAGGATTGGCATTGTGACGTCAGCAACGAGAAACTTTCAATTGAATTTACCGTTTCTGAACGATAATGTGAGGTTCTCTTAACCGTAGGTGGGTATCGCAGATCCGTTGGCAGCTACCAAGCGGACGTCGGCAGATGTAGACAGACTACGTTGTGCCTTGAAGAGTTTCCTTGGCAAAAGAGAACGACAAGCACCCGTGTCTACCAAAAATCGCACGCCCATTCCTGCATCCTGTAAAAAGAAAAGATTAGAAACATGGGAGGCCACCACCACAATCGATGGCCTTCTTACACATTTTTTTGGCCACTGACAATCCTTGGCACATTTCTTCGCGGTTGCCCCGAATCTGAAGTGGTAGTAGCAAAACTGAGGCGGATGGGAGGTAGTAAGTGGCTGTAGAAGTCGTTCGTTGGGGCGCGAGCGATTGGTGGGTGGTGGGCGGCTTTGTCGCCGCTTCGGCACGTCACGGGGTAGGCGTGTATGTCCTAGGGCATTCATGTCAGCTTCGGTTGACGTTGAATAGGCATCCTCGTCGTCAGGGGTGGAGGCGTTGATGGAGGTCTTGAAGTGGCTGTCCATAAGGGCGTCGGCTTTGGTCATCAAGTCCTTTATGGATAAACTATCGACATCGGGTATGGCAGCGCGTACAGGTCCGGGTAAATGGCGTATCCAAAGGGCAGGGAGTAGGTTCACCTCACGAGGAGAGCCGTCTGCGGCAGGTTGAAGGCAAGCGATACTGGTCATTTCCCTGAGGGCAAGCGAAGCCCTTTGGTCCCCCAACGGTTGTTGCGAGAGCTGAAAAAGCTTTGCTATATGGGCGGCTGACGACGGAGAGTACTGCTGCAGAAGGTATGTTTTGAGGGCGTCATACGCTATTGGGGTGTCTTCTTGTTCACAAAGCCAGTCAGATATTTCTGGGAAGGTGTCCTCGGGTATCGCCGCGAGAACATAATCTGCTTTGGTGGTTGAGCGAGTCACGCCCCTGATACGAAAGTGGACTTCAGCGCGTTGAAACCAAGTAAACGCTTCTCTGATGGCAAACGGTGAAAGTAGTTTCAATAGGGTGGCGGCGGCGCAAACTGCAGTAGAGTCCGTCTCCGTCATAGTACCAACGATGGAGGGGCGAGGGAGGTGGGGGTGGAAGGCAGATGGAGCGAGTCGACTTCCGGGGTCACCAATGTGACGGCACCGAATAAGGCTGTGAACTCAAAGACAGGTTGGGAACGACTGAGTTATATTATTGTAGAACATTCTCCTTATATACAAAACCTCCAGGCAACAGGACATAACAAGTTCACAAGACAGACAATATTACAGAGGAAAAACTAGACATGAATTTTCATGTTCGTTTTAGTGCGAGGGAAGAGCGAAGATACAAGCATAATATATACAAAAGGAATTATGTACAATTGTGTGAAACACGGTTGGTACACCTGAGAATAATTAGATGTTTAGGGCAGAAGAATGATATCCAAAAAAGGAAAAGAAACAAGACAACAAAGCAAACTATCCGTGTCTTGGTCTTCAGCAAAAATAAGAAAAAGATTGAATTTATCAATAAACCAAAAAGGAGCATAAATGTATTTGATTGTTACAAAAACCGTGTAGAATAACCGCAAAAAAACTATTAAAGTATAATACTCAGTACCAATTAGCGAGAAAGAAAACTAGGAATTCTATTTCTCTATCGATGCTCGCATTCTGCAAAGGGAATTCAAAGGCAATGGTTCTTTAATACTATTATTCTAGATTGTTTCGTCAAACTTCTCATGTGGAAAGATTTTTGTCCGCATCGAAGGTCCGTTGATAGAAATGCTATAATTTTTCGTCCTTTTCTACTGCTAGTCTCGCTGTACACATTGTTGAAGTGTCAAAGATTCAAGAAGTGAATAAAAAATGAATATGTAGCAGATTCTTCTTCGTCTCTCTCTCTCTCTCTCTCTCTCTCTCTCTCTCTCTCTCTCTCTCTCTCTCTCTCTCTATATATATATATATATATATATATATATATACATATATGTATATATATATTTATTTATATATATATATATATATATATATATATATATATATATATATATTTATATATATATATATATATATATATATATATATATATATATATATGTATGTATATATATATATATATATATATATATATATATATATATATATATATATATATATATATATATATATACATATACAGTATATTATATGCACATACATAAATATATATATATATATATATATATATATATATATATATATATATATATATATATATATATATATATGTATATATATATATATATATATATATATATATATATATATATATATATATATATATATATATATATATGTGTGTGTGTGTGTGTGTGTGTCTGTATATATACATGCGTGTGTGTGTGCTTCTGTGTATTTCTTATAACTGTAATCAGACAGTTTAGCATGTTTCTTAAAAAAAAAACGTGCATAAAAGAAGCTCAAGAAATCCAATTAACCACTGTATTTCGCCCAATACAGGTTGGCACTCTTCTCGAGAAGAGGGCCAATGTATATTGCCTGAAATAAAGTTATCAATTTTATTTCCTTTTCTTCGTTTATGGGCCTTTTTAACAACCGTACACATACGGACTCATATAAATGTATACATGACATTGTGTATATGAGTGAATATGTTTGGGCACCTGATTGTCTTACTTTGTATTTCATCAGATTTTATTTGTCATAAAAAACTAATCGAAGAAAACGCATGATAATCTTTCCGCCTTCAAAATACAAAGTTCGACAGGAAGCCGATATTGGTTAATGATTTTTATTCCTAAATTTTAAATTAGTCCTTTTGACAGTGTTAGCAAATTGTTTTGATCTTTCTGAAAACGGAATAAGTAATGTCTTTCTAAGAATATTTTGTTTAACAGATTTTGCAGCAGGATAACTTTTACTAAAAGCTTTGTTTTCATCTATTGCTGTATTCTTTGGATACGTTTTGCTTTATCAGTGGGATGATATTCCTACCATAGAGATCACTGTATTGCTTACCTCTCTACAAGATTTGAGGGAAAATTACAGTTAAGTAAGGTAGACCATATATAAATATGTATATACATACAAATATACATAGTCCTCAGGCCTACATAGCTGAGGACTATAGAGCGTAAAGTAGATGATGAAGGGAGAAGTATTAATATCAAAAGTTACAGCGGAAACTAAGGCGTTGGGCACAACTTCCCGTGCGAATTTCTTAGCCGTACGTGTCTGGGAATTTTTCAGTCGTAGCCATGAACTCCTGCGATGTAATTGGTAGTTAGTGTGTTGAGTGTTCAGTACGGGTGAAGTAGGAGTGACGCACGGGTGCCGCACGGTTCGCAAGTGTCGTGATATGAAGGATTCTTCTCACTCTCTCTGACATAACAGCCATGATGAACGACCTGACGGCTGAATATGATCTACTTGCTGCAACAGAATATATACCCTGAAAAAAAATGTAAATATCGTGCATTAGTACTAACGTCGTCCGGTCATTATACTACACACCTACTTTTGCCGCAATTCCATCGTACAGTGCATGCACGGACCACGAAATTCCTTTAATTCCGTACGTAAACGAGCGTGCCTCGTACTTGTGACGCAATTTACACATAAGTCACACGCACGGCTTACTTGCGTCAGACGTGCATCCTGTCTGCGACTAAAAATTTTCTTGACTGCCGCAGAACATTTTAGTGCAGCGAATGAAGATTATGCAGCTGGTATACGGAGGGCTACGAGGTCAAAGACAGTTTCGTGCTCCTTGCGTCACACCCATGATTTTACAAAAATTTTGCCCGTATACCCCCCGTAGCTGGTAGTACGGCCAGTTGTGCCCAACCATATATATATATATATATATATATATATATATATATATATATATATATATATATATATATATATATATATATATATATATATATATATATATATATTATATATATATATATATATATATATATATATGTATATATATATATATATATATATATATATATATATATATATATATATATATATATATATATATATATATATATATATATATATATATATATATATATATATATATATATATATATATATATATATATATATATATATATATATATATATATATATATATATATATATATGTATATATATGTATATGTGCATATATATATATATATATATATATATATATATATGTATATGCATACATATATATATATATATATATATATATATATATATATATATATATATATATATATATATATATATACATATATATATATATATATATATATATATATATATATATATATATATATATATATATATATAGATATTCTGTTGGTGGTTAGCGGAGTGCTACTTCAGCGTGTTTTTTTTTTTATTTTTTTACTTGTAGGAGCAAATATAATTCTCAAAAGCTGCGTGCCCACATAGCAATGATATTCATAAGCACTATGGTAAGTTTAAAAGAATATATATATATATATATATATATATATATATATATATATATATATATATATATATATATATATATATATATATATATATATATATATATATATATATATATATATATATATATATATATATATATATATATATATATATATATATATATATATATATATATATATATATATATATATATATATATATATATATATATATATATATATATATATATATATATATATATATATATATATATATATATATATATATATATATATATATATATATATATATATATATATATATATATATATATATATATATATATATATATATATATATAGTGGGTGTATATTTGTGTGTATATATATATATATACATAAATATTTTTATATATATATATATATGTATGTATATATATAGATAGATAGATAGATAGATAGATAGATAGATAGATAGATGGATAGATAGACATGTTGAAGGCATGTTGGTAAGCACGGGACATTCATATAGGAAAACCTTCATTGAAATAAAAATAACGTTCCTTTCATAGGTAAAACTATATTTGTACTTTCATTTTCCAAAGTATATTACAAAAGAAAGTTCAGGCCGTTTTATACAGAACAGAAAGAAGAAAAGTGTTCTGACGCCTTCGAAATATTAAAAAAAAAAAATAATAATAATTTTTACACTAAACTAAAAGACTTTTTATCACAAAGGAACAAGTAAGCTATTCGACAGTTATTCCACAGATAATGAGTAGATGCTAATAAACAGACTACGTCTACCAGAAATAAGTTGCCATTTGTGACCATACATATAATCTAGTTCTTCTGTAAGTAGAACTATCTGCTGAAATGATTGTTACCTGTACTATAAAGCGAAGGAAGTGTTCTTTTAATAAACACCAAAATAGAATATTTCAGAGGCATTAACAAATTTGCGTTACAGAAATGGGTTAAGTTAGTTTTATTGGTAAATTAAATTATTGCAGTATTTCTTATTAGGCTAAATCTCTCGTATAATCTTCTAAATATAGTAACTCTCATCTATGAACCTTTAAAGATAGTAATGCTTTTTTTTTCTTTTTCCGAGTAATAGAGTTGCAAGATATTTCCTCAAATGTTCTTCGAAAGGGATGGTTCCGTCAGTACACCCTAAGCACGGAACTGTAGGCATTATATAGGGATATTTGCACCCTCTCCTAATAGTTGACCTCACTAATCGATTTCAACTTAACCTTCCTTTCTATCTCATTATAAATAGCACCGAATCAAAAGGAAACTATACAATTTCCCATCAGTGAGATCATTCATCTATTACAGGCTTGGAGTGATTACTTATGCTTCAAGTTTATTTCAATTACATTTATAATTACCTGTCATATTATCACATTATAATTACAAGTACTATCACAAAGATAGAAAAATATCAAATATAGTTATCATCAAGATTCTTCAACTTTAATCATTAAAAATTTTAATCATAGTTACAAATGATTAAATCCTATTTGAAGCACAATTATATCTCGTACACCTACAGTATTCACATTTAAAAAATACAGAATGTTATAGAAAAAAAAAGAGATCGTATGCGTGTATTTATCCTCCTTTTAAAATATTCTCATAAAACCTATGTAAATTGTAACTTGTAAAATGAAATCATATATATAAAAAATAGACCTAATGCAGAAATTGACGTTATCATTGATAATTCTCTCGAATTCCCTAATTAAAGTGTTAGCATTTTTAATGTAATGAAAACTATTTTTCGTATATGAAACCAAAATAGAAATACACAACTCAAACTCTGGAAGAAAAAATTGGCAGAAAAAAATTCACTCAAAAATAGAAGAAACAATAGTTTTTCTAAACTTGTGGTAGGAGGCTTATTAAAAGTCTCCCTTAAAAAGTAGTCAAGAGTAATTCTCAGCAGTTAGAATGACCTGGCATTGCCCTATTGGTAATGCTGAAGTTCCTTGCTATGGTAAATACCTTTTCTGAATGTTCATATTGAGGTAAGACAATCCAAAGACTAATGTGTGGTGTGAGATTATATGGAATCATTAACCAACCTCTCTTCAATAACAGCACGCTTTTACCTTGAATTTCGACTGAATATATGGCACAGAAACTAGGCGACCTTCAACCAACCATCATTTTCCACATTAGGAATAGCATGTTTCTGGGTTCTTAAATCAGTCATTTCCCGACTGATGCACTGGAAGAGGTGGTCCAATTCCCTGGCCACCTCGTTCACAAGATATCACTCCATTGGACTTCTTTCTATGCGGATATGCTAAAGATTTCGTGTATAGAACAAAGATACAGGATGCCATTGATCTCAACCAAAAGATTACGGAGAGAATCTAGTATAGTAGATATGTCTTCTGCAACTAAATGTGCACATATTCTATAGAAGTTTCTGAAATGAGGAAAGCTGACTTGAATATCAACTCTTGGTTTTATGATAATTTCCATATATTTGTCTGATCATTTTCATGTGTGAAATATTTTTCGAATTGTACAGAGGCTTCATGGGAAGGGTGTCCATAAAACCTCTTCATAACCACGGTTAACATACTAATGTTTATCTAATCAGTAAATCTATAGTGTTGGATATGGTCACTACTTACCTGGCTGGGTCAGGAGAGACCAGCAGCATTTTTAACTCTCTGTATGACAGGACTTCGGTCCAGCGACAGTACTCCCCCTAAAAAAAAAAAAAGAAAAAAAAAAACTGAAAACTGGAACGAATATAATATATTTATCCATAGGCTATATTCTAGTTAGATTCTTTTATACAATTAGGATAGACCTGACAAGAATAAAGGTGAACATTATTTTAGTTGTAAAAAGTTTTATTTGAATTGCATAGGCAAAGGGATTTTCACGAATTTCTCTCTCTCTTTTTTTAAGAGATTGTTTTTTTTTTCACATATTTTATTCCTTTAAAATTCGTCCAAAATTAATTTAAATTATAAGTCCGAAATCCTGAAAGGACGGATATGGACCAGGTTAATCTGGTAAGTCACCATCACCCATCTTGCTTTCATTTTATATTGAAGAAGAAAATGATAATACAGTAGTTGTCATTTAACTTAATCATATTAATTTCTTCACGTAAAGCCGAAGAATCACTTCTTGTAATTCAACATTTCATGAATATTCGTAATTAGGTCTTTTTTTTTTTTTTTTTCCCTGGTACGTCACTTCTCTTATGCCCAAATAAAAAATATCATATTTTATCTTCATTTTAAAGTCGACATTTCTGGTTGTTCGAGACTACTCCTCTTGCCCGTATTTTGCAAATTACGAACAGCCTTAATAAGGAAAATAAATCCAATACTGTTGATGGAATTATTTTCCTTTTGCAAAAATTAAAGACAATTTTCTCCCTGCTGTGATAGCCTATTGGAAATGTCCCTGGCTGGTGACATGCTCATTCTCGATAGGTTATTGTAATTTCTGTAACCTCACCATCCTTCTGAGCTAAGGATGGGGTATTTAGGGAATCCAGTTGGTCTACTGTTGAGTAGTAATCAGCAACAGTTGTCTGGCCCTACATGGTCATAGCTTAGGTGCATATGAGATCAGTCTCTAGGGTATTATCCTGCTACGTCATATACCTCTCCCTTGCCTCCCCCATTCGTGAAAAACCTTTAAACCTTTAAAACCTCTGACATTTATATGTAAGCCTTATAGATTATAAAGCTGAACTGACAGGCATATAGGACATTTATAAACTTCATTTTAACCATGATTTTATAGCACACATTGTCTCATCATTTCCTTTGACCTAATCTTATTCTGGATATTTCCTCTCCAAATTCATAACGAAGTTGATTTTGCAACGCTACAGGTTACATTAGGAATTATCATATCATTTTGATACCTCGGCTTATTCATGGACATGAATATTTATATAATTTATTTCGGTTGAACTGGGTGAATTAGAATAAAATTATTTTCTTTTGTGTAAACGCCAATGAGAGGTAAGGGGCGGGGCTTAAGGTTTTGTCGAGTAGTGGTGTTCGATATGTATTCATTCTGGCGTTCAAACTTTGCACGGGAAAGTTGCTCCTTTTGACCGAGTGTTATACGGCATGGCAGAACCTTCAATATCAGACTTATTAGCTGAAATTAAGTCTCAAAAGGAAGAAATTAAAGAGTTTGTCAATGCGAAAGTTTCGGGTTTGAGAGAGGAAATTCAAGATGCAAGTGCTACAGCGTCGTCAGAGATAAAGAAATTCAAGGGCAGAACGAAATACAGTGGAGGTTAAAAGGACATAAAGTTCAATATAACTTCAATTCTGACATTCAAGAATCCTTGGATTCTATTAGCTGGGCAACTGACAATGGAAAACTTGACTATGCAAAAGAAGTAATTAAAGAAGCAGGAGAGAAAATTAAGGAGCGAAACAAGCATATTCGAATAGCTGATTCTTCGTCTGGAGGGTGGGAGACCGTAAACCAGTACGTTACAAATCCGGTTGCCAGTGATTCGGATGATGAAGCAAGATTTACAAAGCGGAAAACAGAGCGCTCAAGAAACGTAAGAAGGACAAGGATACTCGCTCGGGAACCGGGAGGGATTCGAATGCTAAACCCGCTGCTACTGCTCCAAATCCGTTCTCGAGTTATGGTGCTTCCGTTCCTGCTGTTCCTTATGTTCCACGGCCGATTCTTTACCCTAGACTGCAGGTCGGAAATTTTCCCTTTCGAGTCGGTGGGTGCTATGTCTGCGGGGATTTCACCCACTTACAACGGGAATGCCCGCTCCTCAGGACAAGATCCGCCCCTAGTTCAGTCGGAGGACAATCAGAGAAAAAGCAGAGTACAGTCTGACGCTTCAAGTTTTGTTAAAGATGAGTATTGCTTACTTGACAATTATGAATTTGAAAGTCAAAGTGTTATTGATTCAAGTTCCTGTTCGTAATACTAGGCATTCAGTTAATTCTAATAGCCAGGCCTTCTCCATCATAAGACTCAATACTACGCAGTACTCAAGAAGTTTTATTCCAGCTGTTACCAAGTTGTGGAATGATCTTCCTAATCGGGTTGTTGAATCAGTAGAACTTCAAAAGTTCAAAGTTGGAGCAAATGCTTTTTTGTTGACCAGGCGGACATGAGTCTTTTTATAGTTTATATATGACATATTTGTTGTTGACGTTGTTAATAGTTTATATATGATATATCTCTTTTGACATTACTTTTTTTGAATGATTTATTGTTAATTTGTTCTCTTCAGTTATTTATTTCCTTTCCTCACTGGGCTATTTTTCCCTATTGGAGCCCCTGGGCTTATAGCATCTTGCTTTTCCAATTAGGGTTGTAGCTTGGATAGTAATAATAATAATAATAATAAAATGTACAATTTTGGGAAAATATTGGTGCTTATGACAGTGTTTTAGATATTATAAAACACGGTTATAAAATTCCTTTTGACACTATGCCTTGTAGAAATGTTCATAAAAATAACAATTCTTCACTTATGCATAAGGAGTTTGTTGATAGTGCAATTTCAGAATTGTTAAATCAAGGACTTATTGAACAATGCAATTTTGCTCCTTATATTGTTAATCCTCTAACAGTTTCTGTCCAGTCAAACAATAAAAAGAGACTTATTTTAGATTTAAGATGTGTCAATTTACATATACTTAGACAAAGCGTGAAGTATGAGGATATTAGAACGGCACTTGTATATCTCAAGTCTAATTCATTTATGTTCAGTTTTGATTTACATTCAGCTTATCATCATATTGAAATGTTTTACCCCCCATACAGAATTTTTGGGATTTGCGTGGATAAGGAATGGAGAACAATTTTTTAAATTTTTGGATCTCCCGTTTGGATTAAAATCGGCTCCGTATGTTTTTACAAAAGTTACTAGGCCTCTTATTAAGAAGTGGAGGGGAGAGGGAAAACGAGTCTTATGTATTTGGATGATGGTATCGGTATTGGTTGTGACGTACAAGAAACTAGGTCAATGGCGGAGAGTGTTCGGGAAGATTTACGGTTGAGTGGTTTTGTTATCAATGATCGTAAATCAGTGTGGTCACCAGTGCAGAACTTAGTTTGGTTAGGTTTTTGTATTGACACGATGAGGTTAGTTTTTAAAGTTCCAGAAAAAAGATTAAAGAAAGTTCGAGATACCGGTTTAGAAATCATGGGTGATTGTGTCAAATTTAGAAAAGTGTTTGTTCGGAAAGTTGCTAGTTTTGTTGGGCAAATAATTTCAATGTCTACTGTTATAGGGTCTGTTAGTCAGCTGATGACAAGGTGCTTGAGTGTTGACATTTTAAATTCAAGGTCATGGAATAATCATATAGTTTTATCAAATGACAGTTGTGGTCAAATTCAGTTTTGGTTAGACAACATAGATGCTATTAATATTAGGCAGTTGAAGTGTCAACCATCGTGTGTTAAGTTTGTATTTTCGGATGCTAGTGGACATGCTTTTGGTGGTTATGTTGTAAATTCTAGGCATGGTATTTCTCATGGAATGTGGAGTTCGGAGGAGATGGGGAAAAGTTCAACTTGGAGAGAGTTGGTTGCAGTTCATAGAGTTTTGATTTCTTTAAATCATGAGGTGGAAGGAAAACGGGTCAAATGGTTCACTGATAATAAGAACATCGTCAGTATAATTTCTAAGGGAAGTATGAAGGTTGATCTCCAAAATATTTCTTTGGATATTTACAGACATTGTTTAGTTAATAGTATTTATTTGGAGATGGAGTGGATTCCAAGGTCTCTTAATGAAAAGGCAGACTTTATAAGTCAACTTCGGGATTCTGATGATTGGGGTGTGTCCTTGCAAATTTTCAATTATATAAGTGAATTGTGGGGATCATTTGAGATCGATTGGTTTGCTAGTGATAGTAATCACAAATTAGATAAGTTTTATTCAAGGTACTGGAACATGAAATGTAGCGGTATTGATGCATTTACAGAGAGTTGGGCTAACATAAGAGGGTGGTTCTGTCCATCTATTTATTTGGTAGGTAGAGTTTTGGCAAAAATGTCAGAAGATAAAGTTTGCGGTGCTTTAGTGGTTCCGAAATGGGAATCGTCAAGTTTTTGGCCATTGTTGTGTCCAGATGGTACACAATTTGATCATTTTGTTAAGGGTGTTGTTTATTTACCATCACAGAAGGATTTTTATATGTGTGGGAAAAGTTATGATTCAATGTTTGGAAATGTTGATCTGAATTTTTATATGCTATGTTTGAAAATTGACTTTAAATAAAAGCATGTGTTTATTAAGGTTTTTATTTTACAGGTATTTTTGCAGGCATATGAAAATGATGTAGCCATTCTTCCGGAATCTGTAAAAGAAAATATAGAGAGAATTCCAGAATTATTAGCAGAGGGGCGTGCAAGTTCTACGACTAAAGTGTACTATCGGAGCTATATGAAGTGGGTTACGTGGTTGGAGAAGAATGGCATTCATGATAAAAAGTCTATTGAAAGTGGAAACATTTATAATCAAAGAACAATATGTGCATGTTTGGTTGCATATTCTGGTTTTTTGCGATGCAGTGAGTTATTGAACATCAGATGTTCAGATGTTTGTTTTGAACAAACGCATATGTCTATTTTTATTGAGAAAAGTAGACTGATATATATAGAGATGGTCAACATGTTGTAATTGCTAGGACACATACTGATGTATGTCCCGTCAGAAATCTGGAGAAGTATTTTATGTGGTGTGGGTTTTCTAATGAAAGTTCTGAATTTATTTTTCGGAATATTACTAAAACAAAGGCAGGTTATCAGATTAGAAAGGTTAATAAACCTTTGACTTATTCAAGAATACGGGAACTGTTTATTGAAGCTTTTAAATCTATAGTTTCAGACATTTCAAAATACGGTTTGCATAGTCTAAGAGCGGGTGGTGCGACAGTTTGCGCTAATTCTGTCGTTTCAGATAGATTGTTTAAAAACATGGGATATGGCGATCAGAGTCCGCAAAGGATGGTTACATCAAAGATATGCTGGATTCAAGACTTTTGGTTTCGCTTAGATTAGGTTTATAAGCATATTGTTTCGTAATTGGACCTTTTTTTCATTCTGTAATGCAAGAACGCTAAATGCAAAAAATAAATAATATTTTGTTCTTTGGTTGTTTATTATTTCTTATTAAGTGGGATTACAAAAGAAATATAATTTATTTCGGTTGAACTGGGTGAATTAGAATAAAATTATTTTCTTTTGTGTAAACGCCAATGAGAGGTAAGGGGCGGGGCTTAAGGTTTTGTCGAGTAGTGGTGTTCGATATGTATTCATTCTGGTGTTCAAACTTTGCACGGGAAAGTTTGAATTTTTAGGGTATTATCATATACTGTGATAACTGGTATCAAGTTTAGCGGTAACATGTTTTTGAGCATACATGTATATGACAAGCTGCTTGTCTAATGTAAACTTCAGAAGTTTTCAGATGTGGTTGATTATGGAATGTGGAATTAAAATTGTGTGGGAGTGACTTCCTGTAATGCAAGAACGCTAAATGTGTAATGCAAGAACGCTAAATGTGTAATGCAAGAACGCTAAATGCAAAAAATAAATATTATTTTGTTCTTTGGTTGTTTATTATTTCTTAGTAAGTGGGATTACAAAAGAAGAAAACTTATATAAATTTCACGTTGTTAATGAAAGAAACATTATTCACTTTCATGCTTCGACATGAGCGAGCCTTTAAAAATTAAATTGCTTTCATCCTGACTAAATATATTCATGAATCCAAATTTAAAACTGTTCAAGAGTAAATTATTATTTGTTTCAATATCAAGATTTTTTTTAAGACATCCATTGCCATCAATTATATTGTTACAATATTTGTAGAGAGAAGACAATTATTATGTAAGAAGGGATAATATATCAAATGCTAAGAGAGAGAGAGAGAGAGAGAGAGAGAGAGAGAGAGAGAGAGAGAGAGAGAGAGAGAGAGAGAGAGAGAGTCATATAATGCTAATTTAAGATTTGTGATATTAAAAAACAGTTTTCGTATCTAATTACGGTACCATGTCATTTTCCTGGCAAGGAAAACTCCACAGGACGGCCTTGTTAGTGACTTAAGAATCTTGAAATATTCATTGTTGAGCAAGACTTACAGAAGACACACGAGTAGGGAAAAATAGGGCAGTAGAAAGAGAAACACATTATGTGAGACTTCATAGTGAATAGGTGCCTCAGTAATGATGATGATGAAGGAGAGAGAGAGAGAGAGAGAGAGAGAGAGAGAGAGAGAGAGAGAGAGAGAGAGAGAGAGAGAGAGAGAGAGAGATGTTATGAAGCTTAAAGATGAGATTTTTTGTTTATCAAATTGAATTTATTTATTTCCTTGGCTGTAATGTGAGGAGACCCAACACAAAAATAATTTGTTCTCTTTTCAGACCACATTGGACTCATTGTCACTCGCAAGTCCAAACATCTGTTGAAATTTATTAAAATCTAATTTCAACGTCAAGATTCCCAGCCCATACCCAAACAAGATGGCAACCAGTGTTTATTGCTGGTTAACCGTCATTTGGTGTCAATAGCAGCTTTAGATAAGCTTGCCAGTCACAATATACGTTGTACCACCCGTGTGTCACATGTACATAGAAACAACATTTCTCTTTTTTTGTATATATTATCCTTTGTATCTCCGCTCTCCCCTCGCACTAACAGTATCTTGCGTAAACCTGTCTGCCTATTTCTCATTGTTAACTGTTAACAGAACCGGTTGGCAGTCGGACAAGAAATAGCATGTTGTATTTTATGACCTTGCCACGACCTAGTGTGTATATATATTTGCTGTGTCGATAATAAAGTACTCACTTGCTTTCACAGAGCCTTTGAGTCACAACCTACTCTTTGCCCATCACATTGGTGACCGCGGAAGTCGACTCGCTCCTTCCGCCTCCCCCCTGTTATTATGGCGGACTCCAAGGAAGTTGGCGCCGCCCCATTCAAACTTTCGTCGTTCGCCAGCGGAGAGCCTTTTGCTTGGTTTCAGGGCACAGAAATCCAGTTCCGCATCAAGGGCGTGACTCGCTCAACCACGAAAGCAAATTATGTTCTTTCGGTAATACCCGAGGACACCTTCCCATAAATCTCAGACGGGCTTTGTGAAGAAGGAGACACCCACCTCGACCGCCTACAACAACGAAGTGTCGTTCTTAGGACACCTCATCACTCCCGAAGGAGTCCATCCCCTCCCTGAGAAGGTAACAGCCTTTCAGAACTTCCCCACGCCCTCGACCGTCAAAGCACTGCAGAAATTCTTGGGCATGATCAACTATTATCACCGTTTTCTACCAGCCATTGCCTCCACTCTTGGTCCCCTCTACGGCTCCCTCAAGGGAAAGCCAAAAGACCTGAAGTGGGATCCCCTTCAAGAAGCGGCCTTCTGCAACCCAAAGAATGCCCTATCAATTGCTGCTGCTCTAACTTTTCCCATCCCACATGCCCCTCTCCTTCTCTCCACCGATGCCAGCAACATTACTATTGGTGCAGTACTCGAACAGGTGGTCAACGGCTTGCCGTGCCCATTGGCCTTCTTCAGCAGAAAACTGTCCAAGGCCGAATTGTGTTATTCTACCTTCGATCGCGAATTGCTGGTGGTGCACTTGACTGTCAATCACTTCCGCCATTTCTTAGAAGGTATGCCCTTCATCATTCGCATAGACCACATGCCTCTGGTGCACGCCTTCACTAGACAGTCTGATGCCTGGTCCGCCCGTCAACACCGACATCTCTCCGCTGTGGTTGAATACAATTGCACCATTCAATATGTCCCTGGGAAAATTAATCCCGTCGGCCGCCATTCAACTGGGATTGGATTACAACGCCTTGGCTAAAGCCCAATGACAGAATCTAGAGTTTCAAGCATGTAGGACATCCTGCACATCTCTCTGTTGAGAAGACGTCCCCCTCGACGACCCCAACATCTCCCTCCTCTGTGATGTCAGTACTGTTAGACCGCTACCGTGGAATCCTGCTCCCATGCGCTGCCAGGTGATTAATTTCATTCACAGCATTTCACATCCCTCTCGCCATTCTACTGCACAGATGCTGGAGACGAAGTTCATTTGGCACGGCCTTACTAAGGATGCTAAGGATTGGGTAGGTGCCTTTATTCTTGCCAAACTTCCAAAGTGCATCGACACACAGATTCAGGAATGGGCACCTTTCCTCAATCTCAGCGTGGTTTCTCCCACATTCACGTTGACGTTGTAGGCCCTTTACCCATATCACAAGGACACCGTTACCTGTTTACCGTCTTCGACCGCTCCACTCGTTGGCCTGAAGCCATTCCCATGGAAACTGCAATGTCGGCCTGATGTACATTTACCCTACTCTCAAGATGGATAGCAATATTTGTTATCCCTGAGCATATTACTTCTGACTGCGAATCTCCTGGGCATCACCCTACATGAGACAACTGCCTACAACCTCGCTGCCATTGGAATGGTTGAACGTTTTCATCGCACCCTCAAAGCAGCTTTGATGTCCCGCTGCAAGGTCTCCAACTGGTTTTCTCAGCTTCCCTGGGTTCTCCTGGGACTAAGGACCACTTCTAAAGATGCCATGGTGTATGGCAACTCGTAGGTTATCCCTGCCGAATTTTTTCCTTCTGCAACCTCCTCCGGCGATCTCCAGCGTATACGTCACATCATGGGAAAATTTACTCCATGACGCCAGACTTACAAGCCTCCAGCGAAGCATCACATACTGACAGACTTGCACTCCACAACGCATGTCCTCCTATGAAACGACACTAGCAAGCCACCGCCAATGCCCTTTTACACGGGCCCTTTCCTTGTCATCCGACGCAATCCGAAAGCATTCCTACTAAGCATTCGTGGCAAAGAAGACTGGGTCTTGATTGATCGTCTAAAACCTGCTTATCTTCTGCCAGATGACTCGCCTACAGTTCACCTCTCCAGATCAGGGCACCCTATCTAATAGGTACAGTATGTCATTTTTAGGCGGGGAGCCATGTAGCACCCATGCGTCACATGATCGTACATAGTAACGACATTTCTCTTTTTTTGTATATATTATCCTTTGTATCTTTGCTCTCCCCTCGCACTGACAGCAACTTGCATGAACCTGCCTGCTTATTTCTCATTGTTAACTGTTAACAGAACCGGTTGCCGGTTGGACAAGAAATAGCGTGTTGTATTTTATGACCTTCTTGCCGGGACCTATTGTGTATATATATTTGTTGTGTCTATAATAAATTACTCAGTTGCTTTCACACCGCCTTTGAGTCACAACCTACGCTTGGCCTGTCACAACGTTTTCTTCATAGAGACCATGAGACATAAGAATGGTCTCAATGGAAAGAAACGGAGAAAAGGTTTTTTTCATCACTCGACCCATTTTCACATAAAAATCTTATCTTTTAAATTCAGCTGACTCTTACAATGCACGTGTAGCAAGCACCACATATAAATAAAGGAGATTGACCTCTTGCCATTTTCTTTTACTTTGCACGCACAGTCACCGCCATCTGACATAAATCAACTCATGCATAACACCCATCGAGTGTAAAAAAGCCCGTTGAATGTAATAAAAGCCGTTGAATGGAATATAAAAGACATTTAATATAACAAAAAAAACCTGAATGTAACACAAAAATGGTTGACTATAATATAAAAGGTGTTGAATATAACAAAAAGACGTTGAATATATAAAATGCTATTGAATGTAACCTTAAGGGCGTTGAATATATAAAAACGCCCGTTGAATATAACATAAAATCACTGAATATAACATGAAATCCGTTGAATATATCACACACTAATCTCAACTTTATTTTCATTATCTTTATTATATTGTTCATATTTATGCCAATGGAAAACCTTATTGACAAAAACCGTTGAATGTGCTTATGCAATTTTCCCTCTTATGTGAGCCTTTGCGGGCCAATAGATACCTTAGGTGTTCGCTAAATAAAGTTAGTTATTCGGGAGCTTGTTATATATTCATGTCTCCTTCATTCTCGCCACACTCTCCATAATTCAGCAACTTTATTTTCTGTTTTATCTTGCAGGGAAAAAGAGACCATTTTTATTTAAAGGAGAGAAGGAAGCCTTTTTTTTTTTCTTTTTTTTTTTACCGAATTTGGATCATTTTGTAAAATAAAAGTTCATTGTTTTATATAGGAGTTATGTTCGATCTATATCTATATTCTTTTTTTTTAAGGAGAATATAGCGAAGCATAATCAAATCAAATAAGAATAATTTCTAATTTTATAAAATACACTCTAAAGAGGACTCTTTATTTTTTCTCCTCGAAAGGGAGAATAAATTACAATGTAGTTTACCTATAGACATTCTACAAATTAGTATTAAGTTCAACCAAATTATTGATATACATATATCACGGAAACATATTACGGGTATATTACACCACTGTTACACTTATACGGGGTTATTCGCATTGTACAATATTTTCATATTAACTCTTTTGACAACGAAAAAACTTTAGTACTCCAATGAGTGGTCCATTGGTGCGTACTGGAAAATACAGAAATTATTAGAATGGAGAGTAGGCCTAATGGAAATGGAGATACAGGGAACGAGAAGGGGAGGGAGACCAAAGCGAAGGTGGGTGGATTGTATCAAGGATGACCTTCGATCAAAGGGATTAACCGGTGATGAGGTGTGGGACAGAGGTAGATGGAGAAAGCTGATCAGAAATATCGACCCCACATAAAAGTCGGAAAAAGATGTAGACAAAGAAGAAGAAGAAGAAGAAGAAGAAGAAGACGAAGAATGAATATCTGTGTAATATATCAGTCGAAAGGAACGATATACCCAATGTGACCTACTGCTGCTTATATCAGACTCATAAGGTACAGTGTAAGTTCCTACGAATTGATTTTCTTCGTTTGTTTTTTATTCTTATACTAAAACTGTCACAGACAGTACCAGAAACTTATCCATCAAGAGGTTCAAATTTTCATTAGTATTTAATAGACCAGCTGTGTAGCAATCCAGTTCATGACTGGTATTCAATAATGGTCGAAGTCATCAATCGGCAATTAGAATAAAATCTAAAATATTGTAAAAGGGATTAAGTATTTTATCTGTTGAAGATAGTAACATCGTACGCTTAACAATTAATTGGAAGAGAAGGTGAGACTTAAAAGATTTTTACATATTATACACAAGAGTTAACTTCAGACCATGAAAATGAATTTAGGTACAAGGTTATCGCCGCTGTTTGGTAAGACAAAAACTGACATTTTTGGAACTTGCAACTAACTGTAAATGTATAATGTTAGAGGCATCTCCAATAGGTTTAAACATGACGTGATGTGCTATATCATTCCCCATCCTGTGTGAGTATTAGTAGGTGGCCTCAGTCCTTTTAAACCTAATTCCCTTTAGAATAATCATTCAATCTATCGAATGAAGTTAACAGGTAGGAAGTATTTCTTGATTTGTTTTTTCCAGATGCCATTCAAGATATTCTTTTGCCAAAACAGATAGGCCTACACCAAAGGAAACGGTGCTGCAGATGAGATTGATTTCCCAAATTGGTCTCACCAGTTTCTGTGAATAGAATTTCCTTTTATATTTTGCGTGGAGGCAAAAAAAGTGGATTAAATACAATAAAATACATTTGCATTTTAGGAGAAAAAGTCTCTATTACTTTCCTGATATTTTTCTTGTATTTCTTGATGGATAGATCGTTGTACAACGGAATTTTGAAGAGTAATTCATTAGTTATTTCATGTCAAGTCTTCACTTGTATGAGGAGCACTTGTAAATTACAATTATCTAAATAAACCAATCAGTTCTTAATATTTGATAAGTCCTATCATCTTTTTATCTAGGTGTATTTATTTTTTTCTTTACGCTTTACACTGCATATACTATATTGACCCAGTTCAAACTGGGTCTCTTGAATTTTATAAAAATTTTCACAAAACTCTTCTCTAAATAAAGTGTGGGAAAAAAAATATTAGACCTTTGTTCGTCGTCCGTTTACTATTAATAGCTGAATGTACCATTTAATCTCTCTCTCTCTCTCTCTCTCTCTCTCTCTCTCTCTCTCTCTCTCTCTCTCTCTCTCTCTCTCTCTCTCTCATCCTATAATCTATCTATTTAAAAAAAAGCTCTGTAACTGAAGAAATTTATGAAAGCAATAAATTATTGTGCACAAAACTAATAGTTAGATTTTATCAATTTGGTTCTTATAATTCTGACGAATGAAACTAATGGCTGCAAATTTTTCAGCCCGGAACAATTGCTGCTCTATTTAACAAATAGTAACATGATCTTTGCATGTGGGCAGCCATAACACACAACTACACTCTTGTTTATTTTTTCTTCCCTTGCTATGATAAATGTTGCTCATGTAGAGAAAATCCTTATCATACAGAGGTAATTGCGTTACTTTATGCATTTATATATATATATATATATATATATATATATATATATATATATATATATATATATATATATATATATATATATATATATATATATATATATATATATATATATATATATATATATATATATATATATATATATATATATATATATATATATATATATATATACATACGCATAACATCCTAAACATGAAGGAATCCTCGTACTAACTGTCAGAGAACGAGTTTGTCCGGAGCGTTACCTTTCAGGTATTTCCGGGTCTGAAAACTTGGATCTTTTATGCGCCAAACTTTTGGAGGGACGAAGAGCTGTGAGATGGAAGGGAAATTTCTTTAATATTCTCGAGATATTTGATATTGAAGTTTAATGTACCTGCAGAAGGTTTCTTCCGGGAGTAGTACCATAGCCTCTGTACCATGGTCTTCCACTGTCTTGGGTTAGAGTTCTCTTGCTTGAGGGTACACTCGAACACACTATTCTATCATTTACTTTCTTCCTCTTTTTTTTCAAATTGCGTGTTGGGCAGGCTTAATGGAAGTGTCATGGATGACTTTTGGTTTATCAAGATTTCTTTTCGTTTTTTTATTCTATTTCTTCTCAAAACCCTCCTTACTGTCCTCCCTTCAGTTGAAGTGGCTATCCTGGAGGGTATTTAGCCTTGCAGGTTGTATCGACTCCTCCATGTTGACCATTTTTTTCTACTTTTTTTCTATATACTATGGGTTTGATCAATCATTTTGTTTATGTTTTCTTAAACCAGATTGTATTAGTAATCATTCTTATTAATTTATTTGTTAAGTATGGTGTATCTTTTTATTACTAATAATTCTTATGAGCTCCTCGGACTTTGAGCAAACTTCGGGACCAGTACGTGGTAGATTTCGTCAATGTCGTCTACTGTATTATATATTTGTGGTCTTCATGCA
Source organism: Palaemon carinicauda (assembly GCF_036898095.1). NCBI lineage: Eukaryota > Metazoa > Arthropoda > Malacostraca > Decapoda > Palaemonidae > Palaemon > Palaemon carinicauda. The sequence continues at coordinate 90,077,059 of NC_090742.1, read as the reverse complement.
AATATTCAAGACATTACATTGCCCAGAAACTGAGCTCTTTATAACTGGTATTATGAAGAAGCCAACAATGTTGAAACGCGATGCTACCTGGGGCCAGGAGAATGACGGTGTATATTATGACTGAGTACCCTGGCTCTCAAAAGTCCTGCTATGAATGAGGATATCATAAGATTCAGGTAATAAAAGTTTGAGGCAGGCATAATAACTTCTATTTGTGATCGATCTACCCGAATCCTGACGTGGACAATTCTATCTTCAATTGTCTTCTTATCATTATGGCTAAGATGATAAAAAGGCTTCTTTTGTCTTTGCTTGTGATTTCAATGCTCACCATAGGGAGTGGTTAAATTCTGTTTCTCCTACCGATCGCCATGGCTTAAGAACTTTAGACTCTGCCTCTGAATCAGGCTGTGAGCAAATCATAAGGGAAGCTACTCACAAGTCTGGTAATTGCTTGGACCTCATTTAAAGCAACTCCTCTGGTGTTATAGCAAGTAAGGTTGGTTTTCCAGTTGCGACATCTGATCAGGCCTCGATTTCATTAGCAGTGAAGACAGAATAGCCAGTACCTGATGTATCTTACTCATGTAAGATTTATATGAAATCTCAAGCAGACTGGAATGGGATTTTGCATGATCTTTAGGGCTTGAATTAGTTACAATTGTAAAGTTGTGTTGATCCTGTAGTCCCTTTGAATGAGAATCTAGTCAACATAATTGATAGGCGTATCCCTTTTCGTATCCTAAGGTACCGAGTGAAGGACAAACCATGGTTCAATAATGATTACAGACGTGCTTATTTGGAGAAGCAGGAGGGCTATCATTTTTTTAAGGGTAACATATCAGATTTGACATGGAATAACTATACTCAGCTTAGAGCTTTTGCTCAGAGTGTTTATACTTCAACTGAAAAAGAATACAATTTATCTATAAAAGAATCCTTTCTGGTACAATCCATGAGGATAAGTGGTGGACCCTAAAATCTGCACTTTTTGGTGTAGATGCAAAAGTTCCTCCTCTACTTAAACCAGATGGATCAGTCACTCACTGCCCAAAGGAAAAGGTAACCCTTTTTTCAGATGTGTTTGACAGCAGGCAGAGTAATGAGAAGCTCGAACTGCCTCATTCCTGATTTCCTGAGGCTAAACTAGGTAGATTAGCTTTTTGAATTTATGAAATCAAAGCTCTCTTGAAGGAACTTTATGTCTATTGAGGTGTAGACTCTAATGGTATTATTCCTTGTCTGTTATAAAGACTGCAGATTTTGTAGCTTCAAAGTTATCTGTTATTTTGTGTAAGTTAGCAAGAAGAGCTAATAGCCCTTGTTGGAGAATTTTTAATAATACTCCACTATGTGAATGTGTTTGTGTAGCTCAAGTCCAACTGATTACCGCCCAATTTCCATAACTCCCATATTATCTAAAGTTTTTGAATGTCTTTTGGTAAAACGTCTTAATAGCTTTGCTGAAGATAATCATCTGTTCCCTAGTTTGCAATTTGGTTTTCTTTAAGGCCTTGGAACATGTGATGCCCTTCTTACAATCTCCACTGCTGTACTGAAATCCTTTGATTGTGGTCAGGAACTTCGTATGATTGGCCTTGATTTTAGTGCTGCCATTGACCATGTTAATCATGATGAACTTGTTTTCAAACTCAGTAAGTTGGGAGTGGGTGGGTCGTTTCTTAGCACCATTAATGCATTTTCAAGTAATATATCGCAAAGAATTGTTGTTCATGGGAACCATAGTGAGTATACGAATATGATATCTGGTGTTCATAAGGGTAGTGTTCTTGGCCCCTTACTTTTCCTACTATATACACATGACATGTGGCCTGGTCTAGAAAACAGGCCTGTTGCATATGCAGATGATGCTACTCTCCTTGTATCAATTCCATTTCCTAAATATAGATCTGGGATTGCTGAATCCCTTAATACAGGACTAGCTAAAATTGGTGCGTGATGTAAATTATGTGGTATGAAGTTAAATCCTAAAAAATTCAAAGTATGATTGTAAATAGGTCAAGGACAGGGGCTCCTCAACATCTGGATCTCAGCATTGTTAATGTTTCTTTAAATTTGTATGGTTCTTTTGAACTTTTAGGTGGGATTATCGGCAGTAAATTTACTTATGAGAAACATATTAGGTCTTTCTCTTCTTCAATTGCACAAAATATTGGCTTATTGAGAAAGTATTTCAATATTTTTGGTGATCAATCTATTCTGAAAAAATGTTTTATTTTTTTCATTTTACCGTATTTCGAGTATTGTTCTTCTGCCTGGTCTTTGTTGGCCAGGAACTTATGGTCTATTAAATTTCTTATTCCTGATCTAGATATTAATCTCTGGGACCGTCGTTCAATTAGTTCATTATGCATGTTGCATAAGATATTTTTTATAATTCTGACCATCCTTTACATTCAGATCTTCGAAGATAGTTCCATCCTGTTCGTAATACTAGGTATGCCATTTATTCTAATAGTCAGGCCTTCTCCATCAGGAGGCTCAATACTACACAGTACTTTAGAAGTTTGATTCCAGCTGTGACCAAGTTGTGGAATGATCTTCCTAATCGGGTAGTTGAATCAGTAGAACTTCAAAAGTTCAAACTCGCAGCAAATGTTTTTATGTTGAACAGGCTTGCATAAGGTATTTTATAGTTCATATATCAAATCTCTGTTTGAATGTTGTTCATGTTTTTAAAATGTTTTATTCTCATTTTTTATTTTTTCTTAAATCTTTTGTATTATTTCTTTTCCTCACTGAGCTATTTTTCTCTGTTGGAGCACTTGGGCTTATAGCATCTTGCTTTTCCAAATAGGGTTATAGCTTAGCTAATAATAATAATAATAATAATAATAATAATAATAATAATAATAATAATAATAATAATAATAATAAAATGGATATCCCATAAGCTCTATTTTGATTATTACCTTTGCGTCAGATTATCTATTTATTAATTCATTTATTTATTTTTCATTTGTCTGTGTCTGTAGACAGAATTACTTCAAAACTAATCATTTGATTTTGACAAATTTTTCACCACCGATAGATCTTAGGTCATGGACCACCCCCATTGAATTTTGGAGATGTCCGTCTCCATATCCAGATTAGCAATTTTCACAATTTTAAAGATTAGTAAAAAATGACATTGGATTCTCACCAAATTTTATCAATGGATATATATTACGCCTCGGAAGAAACTGAAATTTTGGAGGTAATGCGGATCAAGATCACAATTCCGGATCAACATTTCACTAATGTACAGTCAGTGTATGAAAAGTGGGAGGCGATGTCCGTAGACTTTAGTTAGATGTTGGCAATATTCGTTGGTGAAGGTGAGAAATCTTGGATTATTATTATTATTATTATTATTATTATTATTATTATTCAGAGTGGTGGTAGAAGTCACAGTATCAGTATCATTATCATTATTGCTAGCAAAGCTACAACCCAAGTTAGAAAAGCAAGATGCTATAAGTCTAAGGGCTCCAATAGGGGAAAATAGTCCAGTTAGGAAAGGAAATAAAGAAATAAATAAACATTGAAAATAATGAACAATTAAGAATAAAATATTTCAAATTCAATAACACCATCAAAACATAAATATATATAATCTATAAAAAGACTTATGCAAGTCTGTTCTATATAAAAATATTTGCTGCAAGTTTGAACTTTTGAAATTCACCAGTTAGGAAGATCATTCCACAACCTGGTCACAGCTGGAATAAAAACTCTAGAATACTGTATAGTATTGAGCCTCATGGTGAACAAGGCCTGGCTAATAAAATTAACTGCATGCCTAGTATTAGGAACAGGATGGAACTTCCCAGGAAGATCTGAATATAAAGTATGATAGAAATTATAAAAGGTTTTATGCAACATTCATAACGAACTAATTGAAGAAATATCTAGATCAGAATTAAATAAATTAAATAGACTGAAAGTTCTTGTCAAAAGAATTAAGATGAGAATCGGCCAATGCTGACCAGAAAGGGGAACAATACTCGAAGCAAGGTAGGATGAAAGAAATAAAACACTTTTTCTGAATAGATTTATCACCAAAAATCTTAAAAGGCTCTCATTTAGTACTTTTTTGTGCAATTGAAGAGGACACAGACCTAATGTGTTTCTCAAAAGTCACACCAAAAACCTTGAGAGAGTAAGCCAGTTAAAGAAACTTTATCAATGTTCAGATCCGGATGTTGATGATCCACTGTGCACATTGCATATGCAGTTCAAAGGTATCTGAACTTGGTGGGAGGTATGAGATTTTGAAAGACCTGTACTTGCTTATTGCTGTTTTGGTTTGCCATACTTTGAAACGCACATTACACAACCTACCCGTTGCCTTGCTTCCAGAGCAAGCAGCAATAAATGAAACACTTTATGGCAACAGTGTGCTTATTTCTGTTTTGGGGCTCCCTAACCTCGGTGGAAGATTTTTTTTTTTTTTTTGAGTTCTTCCATAGCTTTTACTTTCCCTACACCCTATTGTGTACTTACCGTATAACAGCCAGTCAGTGTATGGGATAGCATTAAGTATTTGACTATCTCCATGAGTTTTCTAGCTGTTGTACCAATATCTACAGCAGTACGTTTCAAATGAGTGAGGATCATGAATACAGCGTTCTGGAGACCTAGATGTTCATATGATGCAGCAGCAAGATGAACAAATCTGTGTTATCACTCACCACAAATATAGTATTTGCATCTTGCTTTGCTATATGTATTGCCTGGTTGTCAATAATTACGTCAGCTTCTTCATGCATTGCAGTCAAATCCTTCCTTCATGTATGTATGCCATTAAGGATTTCATTTGGAACTGGTCTAATCCTGTAATGACAATTTTATTCCGAGGGATCTGACTTCAGAAGATTTCAACTAGTTTTTCACATATGATATTAATAGTTTCAACTTTGTTGTCGACTACTGTGAGTGATAGAGATTATGATAGGAATCATGATTGTGCAGTTAGATGGAAAGGATTACTGCCTTGAACTGATGATTTCTAACTTCGAGTGCATCCCCTGGGGCTGTATGAATAATATCGGTTAAAAATGAAATATACGTCACGTTCCAGGAGCTTCTTTTTTTATGCATGCCTCTATCACCAGTACAATGTCTTTAACTGTGCCTGAAATTGGCTTGTGTATTGTCCGATATCGCACAGTCATCAAAAATAGCAACATCAGGTTTTGGCATGATTCAAGATGATTGGTCTACTTCCAGAAATTTTTTCAACTCGAATTTTGAAGTTTCCGGGTGGAGACTGCCATCATCAGTGAAGAGGGAAGTTGGAGTAGGTGCAAGCTCATGATCAAACAGATCTTGTAAAATGAAATCCATAGAATCCATAATCCCAGGTATCATTGCAAATCTTTTCTGTATGTAATGTTACATCTGAGACTAACTTGATGTGCTTCCTTTTTATTGACATGGTGGTCACAGGACAGCTAATAGGGTCATAAAGGCCTTCAGGTAATCTAGCCTCATAGTTTTCCATACAGCCACAACCTAAATAAAAGGCATTGTGAACATTGGCAGAAGAATTGGCCATACGTTTGGTAGCAGTATTGAATAGATCAAGGGCTTGACCCCAGGTGATCAAAAGGAGGAGTGCATTACTGAAACTTTTGATGGAATTTTTCTTTGTCAGATGCATCAGTATTTTTTTCCTTCCAGGCGGTTATTCATTATGATGGCGCACAAACTGGGAAATGTTATCCCTCATGACTACAATATCATGGATAAGCAAACTGCAGGATTGAAGGCTGAGAGCCCATTTTTGGCTAGCATTATCATTCAATGTAATTCGAGTCAAACCACCTTGACTGTGATCATACCGCATGGATGTTTACTCAATGTACATGTCAGACCATGTTGAGTTTGATGCACTAGCTAAATTCATCGCAGTATGCTGCACCTGCAGGAATATTTGAGACACATCAGGTGAAAGAGATTCCATGGAATGTAGATAACAAAGACCATATCTCGCATAGTTCACATAGCCAGTCTGAATTACGTTCAGCACGAGTGAAGGCCATTATGATGAGTGTAGGACGAATAAAACAATTCACCCAAAGCTTTGCAGTAACACTTTTGTTGGACACATCGACCAGAAATGCATTAAGGTTTTCAAAAGAATCCAAGTACCCTTTGCATTTACGAAGTAGTTCTTCGGTAAGCAATCTAAATGCTCTGACATATAATTTCAGGAATGTGGGGTTTAATCTCAACAAAAGCCTAAAAATTTATATTTTGTGTATGGGAATGAATTTTATGACCCCATTTATGTATAAAACAAGTGAAAATTTGCGGGAAAAATAACGATTCTTTTATATTTTCAAGTTTTTGCTATTACTTGGCAGCCATCTTCGTCGCCATCTTGAATTACTAAAAACCTCTTAATGATGCCCTTGGGGCATCGTGCATAATCTGATTCTTCATTACTTACTCTATCAAAATCAACCATAACCTACTTCGGCGAGTATTTTTTCAAGGTTCAGTTTTTGGCTTCTGGAATACTGGAAAATTATTCATACAATAACCGAACCGCAGACCTCAAAAAATGATATTTGAGCGTCCTCTGGGATGTTGTTGGTTTGAGCCTGTCTGCCGATGCCAATTTAATTTTGCCTTCCAATCCAATTTCATAACACTTTTGTTTTTGTTGTAGTATGTAATGATGTCCTGGTTATGGGGGTAACACGGGGTGGGACGTTTGGTGTAATTATATTCTAAACCTTAGAACACACATTCCCATAAATGGTTCGTAATGGGTCCCGTCAGCTGGAAACTTTATATATATATATATATATATATATATATATATATATATATATATATATATATATATATATATATATATATATATATATATATATATATATATATATATATATATATATATATATATATATATATATATATATATATATATATATATATATATATATATATATACATACATATATATATATATATATATATATATATATATATATATATATATATATATATATATATATATATATATATATATATATATATATATACAGTATATATATATATATATATATATATATACATATATATATATATATGTATATATATATACATATATATATACTGTATATATGTATATATATACATATATATATATATATATATATATATATATATATATATATATATATATATATATATATATATATATATATATATATATATATATTGTGTGTATATATATATATATATTATATATATATATATATATATATATATATATATATATATATATATATATATATATATATATATATATATATATACGTGTGCGTGTGCTTTTGTGCATTTCTTCTAACTGTAGTCTGACATTTTAGCTTGTTTCTTTAAATAGGCTCATAAAACGAACTGAAGAAATCCAGTTAACCACTGTATTTCGGCCAATACACGTTGGCCATCTTCATGAGGCGAGGGCTAATGTCTATTGCCCGAAATATAGTGATCAATTTTATTTCCTTAACTTTTTTCATCGGCCCTTTTAAAGACCGCACACTCACGAGCACATATAATGTAAAGTTTTTATATGATATTCTGTGTATGTGTGAATATGTTTGGGCACCTGATTGCCTTCCTTTATGTGTCAACAAATTATATTTGTCATCAAAAACTAATCAACGCAAACGCATGCTAATCTTTCTGCCTTCAGAGAACAAAGTTTGACAGGAAGCCGAAAGTGGTTAATGATTTTTATTTCTAAATTTTCAATTAGTCCTTTTGATAGAATGTTAGCGGATTGTTTTGATCTTTCTGAAAACGGATTAACTGATGTCTTTCAATGAATAATTTGTTTGAGAAAAATATGTAATCATTCTCAGCCGTCAATATAGATAACGCCCAATCCAAAAGAAACTATATGATCTCACATCACTGTGATAATTCATATATCAAAGGCTTGGAGTGATTATATATGCTTTAAGTTCATTTCAATTGTATCTCTAATTACCTGTCATATTATCAAATTACAATTACAAGTACTATCAAAAGGACGGAAAAATATCAAATATCGTTATCATTAAGATTATTGTATTCAACCATTCAAAATTGTTATCATAGTTACAAATGAATAAATCAAATTTGTTGCGCAATTATATTTCATACAATTATTCCCATTAGAAGAAAAAAACAAAACAAAAGGAAGCTTGCTCCCAAAAAAGATCATATGTTTATCCTCCCTTTAAAAAATTTTTATACAACCAATTTAAATTGTAATTTGTAAAAGCTTTTATACAATAATAAAAACCTACCTACTGCAGAAATTAACATTAATACAGATAATTCTCCTCCTATGAATTCTCTAATTAAATTGTTAGTATTTTTCAAGTATTGAAAATCATCCTTCTTGTATGACGCTAAAATTTAAGTACAAAACTCAAACTTTGGAAGAGAATATTTACAGAACAAAATCACTCAAAAATAGAAGAAACAATAGTTTTCTTTCTGAAATTGTTGTAGGTGGCTTATTAAAAGTCTACCTTCAAATCTAATTAAGAGTAGTTCTTAGTAGTTAGGATGACCTGACATTGTCCTATTGGTAATGCAGAAGTTCCTTGTCATTATAAATACCCTTTCTGAATGTGCATAGTGAGTAAGACAATGGAAAGACTTGTGTGGTGAGAGATCATATGGAATAATTAACCAATCTCTCTTCAATTATAGGAGGCGTTTACCTTGAATTTTGACTGAATATATGGCACAGCAACTGGGCGACCTTCAACAAAACCACCATTTTCCACATTGTCACCAATGTTGAGGCTATGCTTCACCGAACACGGCAAGAATATAGTGCAGTGTTGATGTTTCTTATGCAACTAAAGGTGCACAAATACTATTAAATGAGGAAAGGACCACCTCACTATCTATTTCTTGTTTTATAATAATTTCCACATATTTATCTGATCATTTGCTGTGTTAAATATTTATCAGATTTTAAAGAGCCTTTATGAACAGTGTGTCTATAAAGCTTGTTTATATCCACGGCTAACATACTAATGCTTATCTAATTAGTAAATGTATCGTGTTAGATATAGTTACTATTTACCTGGGTCGGTTCCAGGAGAGACCAGCTGCCTCTTTTAAACATCTCTAAGAAAATATTTAGGTCTAGCGACAGTATTCCCCCAAAAGAGACTGTGAAAATTGGAACAAGCATAATATACTAATTCATAGGTTATATTTGAGTTAGAGAATTAATATACAATTAGGATAGACCTAATAAAAATAAAGTTGAAAATTATTTTAATTGTGAAAAAAAAAATTACTAGAGATTTATTAGATATTGGTTAGATTGAGTTTGTTTTTCGTCTAAAATCATTTATAAAAAAAAAAAAAAAAAAAAAAAAAAAAAAAAAAGGCCGGAAATCACAAGAAGACGGACATGGAAAGGTTAATATTTCAAGTCCTCATCATCCAACTTGGTTTTTTTTCTTTTTTGAATATTAAAGAAAAAATAATAACAGTTGCTATCTAACAAAATCACATTAGTTTCTTCGTGAAAAGTTAGGGAATCATGTCATGTAGTTCAATATTTCTTGAATATTCTGGATTAAGTTTCATTTTCAAAATACAGCTCATTGTATTTTAGAAGGCTATCATAAGTATATCTAGACTGCAATGGGCTTCCATTTTTTTTTATTTTTTTTTTTTTTTTTTTACATCCTTGTACGTTGAACCTCCTATGACCAAAGAAAAACTATCATGTACCTTCATTTCAAAGTCTGGAAATTTATGGTTTTCCGAGACTACTCATCTTTTCCGTATTTTGAAAATTACCAAAAAGCCTTAAAAAAGAAAAAAATCCATACCCTTAATGGACTCACTTTTATTTTAGGAAAAAGATTAAAGACAATTTTCTTCCTGCTGTAGTAGCCTATTGGTAACGTCTCTATCGAGTGATCTGCTCAATCTCGATAGATTAGTGTAATGTCTGTAACATCATCAGTGGTGTGGCTTAAGATAGGGTATTTAGGGGAGCCTATAGATCTACCGTTTAGTAGTATTCAACGGCCGTTCTCTGGCCCTCCCTGGTCATAGCTTGGGTGTATATGCGATCAGTCTCTATGGTATTGTCCAGCTAGGTCATATCCCTCGCCCTTGCCTCCCCCATTCGTGAGAAACCTTTAAAACTTCTGACTTTTATATGTAAGCCTTATAGATTATAAAGCTGAACTAGCAACCTTATAGGACATTTATAAGCATTACTCTACAAAGGCCTTCACGAGTGAGTGATAAGGGAATCAAAATTATATCAATTAAAAGATAAAAGGTTATCGGTCGTTCCAAAGTGATATGATCAGTACTCCCCTCAGAAATAAAGTGATTCTACGTAACTGATACTCAACTATTTAAAGAGGGTTAAGGCCCAATCTCTTAGGGATTGCGTTATGCTCATATTGGAATATTACCTTCTCATTGTTGCCGTCTGGATTCTGAAGCCAAATTCTAGTTTCTTATTATTATTATTATTATTATTATTATTATTATTATTATTATTATTATTATTATTATTATTATTATTATTATTCCTGAAGATAACTAACAAAACGAATTTATCGTCTCCCCGCGTTTCTTTGCATAAAGAATTTACACTTGTCAAGGTTTGCATTTGTTGATGGAAATTAATGCTATGATTCATTCTTCTATTGTATTCTGCCTCTCTGACTCTGTTGTTGGGAATATAGTTTTCTTTTTCTTTTTGTTCGTAATTACTACGTAAATTCCTTTTAACAAGAAATTTCTAGTACACTTTGTCTCATCATTTCCTTTGACTTAACTTTTTTATTCTGGATATATCTTCTTTTCTGCTACATCAAAAAACTAAAGATTCCTCTGCAAACAAATAATAAAGTTGATTTTGCATCGCTACAAGTTACATTAGGAATTATCATATCAATTTAATACCCAGGTTCATTCATGGCCATGAATATTTGAAAACGTATATAAATTTCACGTTGTTAATGAAATAAACATTATTCTCTTTCATACTTCGACGTGAGCAAGCCATTGCGAATTAAATTGCTTTCATCCTGACTGATTATATTCCTGAATCCAAATTTAAAACTTCACAACAGTAATGTATTATCTGTTTTAATCTCATGAAAATTTATGTGAATTTCGTGAACCGAACAGTTTTAATCAATTGTTTCGAATGAAGTAACTACATCCATTGCCATCAATCATATTGTTACAATACTTGTAGAGAAAAGGAAATGATTCTGTAAAATAATAAAATATAAAAAATGTTGAGAGAGAGAGAGAGAGAGAGAGAGAGAGAGAGAGAGAGAGAGAGAGAGAGAGAGAGAGAGAGAGAGAGAGAGAGAGAGAGAGAGAGTCATATAATGGTAATTTGGAATTTTTGAGATAATTAGAGAACAATTTTCATATCCTGTTACGTTACCATATCATTTCGCTGGTAAGAAAAACTCCACAGGACGGTCTAGTTGGTGACTTAAGAATCTTGAAATATTCATTGTTACGCAGGACTTACAGGAGACACACAGGTAAGGAAAAATAGGTCAGTAGACAGAGAAACACGTTATCTAAGACTTCATAGGGAACAGTAGCCTCAGCAATGATGGTGATGATGATGAGGAGAGAGAGAGAGAGAGAGAGAGAGAGAGAGAGAGAGAGAGAGAGAGAGAGAGAGACGCTATAAACCTTAAAGATTAGGTTTTTCTGTTTTTCGAGTTGAATATATATATTTCTTTGGCTGTAATGTGAAAAGACCCAACACAAAAATAATTTTATTCTCTTTTCAGATCCCATTGGGACCCATCGTCACTCGAAAGTCTCCAGATTTGTTAAAATTCAATAAAATTTAATTTCTAACCATACCAAAACCAGATGGCACCTAACGTTCACTGATGGTTAACCCTCAATTGGTGTCAATAGTAACCTTAAGTAAGTTTGCCAGTCACAATCTACGTTTTCTTCATAGAGATCATGAGACAAAAAAATAAGCATCAATAAGAAAAAAAAGGGGAAAGTATTGTTTTCAAAACTCGACCCTTTTTCATATAATTACCTTATCTTTTGAAGTCAGCTGACTCTTGCAATGCACGTACACCAAGCAACACATACAAATAATGGAGATTGCCCTCTTACCGTTTTTTTTTTTTTTAATTGTAACGTATATTAAGCGCTATCTGACTTGAATCAAGTCAAACAAAACAGCCGTCGTGTGTAATGTAAAAGAAATCCGTTGAATGTAATAAAAGCTGTTTAATGTAACACAAAGGACGATGAATGTAACAAAAAGCTTTATGTAACATAAATCGTTGAATATAACATAAAAGCCATTGAAGGTAACATGAAAGACGTTGAATGTAACAAAAAAGCTGAATGTAACAAAAAAAACCTTTCAATATAATATAAAAAGCGTTGAATGTAACAAAAAGACGTTGAATATATGAAAAGGCCGTTGAATGTAACACTAAAATCGTTGAATATATCACACACTAATCTCAACACTACATCCATTGCCATTATTATATTGTCCATAATTATGCCAATATAAACGTTATCGACAAAACCCGTTTATTGTGCTTATGCTATTTTTTTTCTCTTATGTGAGCCTTTTGCCCCTATAGATACCTTAGGTGTTCGCTAAATAGAGTTAGTTATTCGGGAGCTTGTTATATATTCCTGCCTCCTTCATTCTCGTCACACTCTCCATAATTCTTCAACTTTATTTTCTGTTTTATCTTGCAGGGAAAAAAGAGATCATTTTTATACAGAGGAGGGAAAGAAGCTTTTATTTCACTTGATTTTGGAATATCTTATAAAAATTTTATTTGTATTTTGTAGGAGTTATTTTCCATCTATTTCTATATTCCTTTTGTTAAGAGGGAATATATCGTAGCAAATTTAAATACATTAAAGAAAATCTATAATTTTATGAAATACATTCTAAAGAGGCCTTACAATACAGTTTACCTATAGACATTCATAATATACTGATATCACGGAAACATATTAAGGGTAGACCACACGACTATTACACTTATAAGGGATTATTCTCATTGTAGTATATTTTCATGCTGACTAATTTGATAACGAAAAACTTTGGTACTTAAATGAATGGTCCTTTAGTACCTAATTGAAAATAGAGAATTTATTATAATGGGAAAAATTAGTCCTCCTCATATATCAAATATCTATGTAACATATTTTTTGAAAGGAATGATTTACCCAGTGTGACCAACTGCTGATTATATCAGACTCATAAGGTATAATGTAATTTTCTATGAATTGATTTTCTTCATTTGTTTTTTTTTTTCTTATACTAAAACCGTCACTTTACTTTACACAGTAGCTCTTTTATTTTGTTATTTTCACTCATTTTATTAATTCAATAGATTTTTTAAATGGGTCTGAGGTTCAATGCTTTAAACTGAATACAATTTATGAGTTTATTGAACAATTTTATTGTTTAAAGGGATCAGTGTAAGGAGGGAAAGTTTAATCCTCATGTTATTATTTTAACATAAACTCATCCATGAAGATTTTAACATAAACTCATCCATGAAGATTTTCAGTTTTCATTAGTAGTTAATAGATCATCTGTGTAGCAATCCAGCTCATGATTGGTGTTCAGTAAGGGTCGAAATCATCAATCGTCAATTAGAATATTGTAAAAGGGATTAAGTGTTTTATTTGTTGACGATAGCAATATTGCACACTTAACAATTAATTGAAAGGGAAGGAAATATTAAAAGATTTTCCAAAATATACACAAGAGTTAGCTTCAGTCCAAGAATATGAATTTAGATATAATGGTACCGCCGCTATTTGGTAGGACAGGAACTGATAGTTTTGGAGCTTGCAACTAACTGTAAGTGTATAGTGCGAGAGGCATCTCCAATAGGTTTAAGACTGAGGTGATGTGTGACTTTGCCCATCCTGTGTGAGTGATTAGGTGACCTCAGTCCCTTTACACCTAATTCATTTCTGAATGATTATTCAATCCATCGAAGGAAGTTATCAGTCATGACATGTTCCTCTATTTGTTTTTCCAGAAGTCATTCAAGATATTCTTTTGCCAAAACAGAGATACACCAAAGGAAACGGTGCTGCAGATGAGATTGATTTCCCAATTAGGCCTCACCAGTTCCTGGTGAATAAAATTTTCTTTTATATTGTGTGTGGAAGCGACAAAAGTGAATTAAAAACGATGGAATACATTTGCATTTTAGGAGAAAAAAATTGCTAATATTCTGGAAACGTTTTTCGTGCTGTATTTTTTATGGATCGATCGTTGTATAACTGAAATTTGAAGATGAATTCATTAAGTAGTTCATACCAAGTCTTCAGTTGTATGAGGAGCACTTTTAAATTTTAAATATTTATTTGAATTGATCATTTCATATTATTTCATTAGTCATTCCATCATTTTATCTACGTAATTTTTGTATTTTATTTTTTTACGCTTTATCCTGCATATAAACCTGCTCATTGACTTTTCAGTGTAATGAGATATTTACAGGGTCTTTTTGATCTTCAACCAAATTTCCACAAAACAGCCCTATAAATAAAGTATAAGAAAAAAAATTTAATTCTTTTTTTGATATATTAAGGCTTTGTTTCTAGTCCGTTTACTGTTGACAGTTAAATGTGTCATTTCATATCTCTCTCTCTCTCTCTCTCTCTCTCTCTCTCTCTCTCTCTCTCTCTCTCTCTCTCTCTCTCTCTCTCTCTATTATCCTGTAATCCACCTCTTTAAAAAGAAGCTCTGTAACTGAAACAAAAACATTGCTTAGTTTCCATCAATTTAGTTATAATTCTGACGAATGAAACTAATGGCTGCTCACCTTTTAGCCCGGAACAATTGCTGCTCTATTTAACAAACAGTAACATAATCCTTACGTGTAAGCCATAAAACACAACTAGACTTTTGTCTATTTTTTCCTTTTCGGGCAATGATAAATGTTACTTTACACAGTAGCTCTTTTATTTTGTTATTTTCACGCATGTTATTAATTCAATAGATTTTTAAAATGGGTCTGAGGTTCAATGCTTTAAACTGAATACAATTTATGAGTTTATTGAACAATTTTATTGTTTAAAGGGATCAGTGTAAGGAGGGAAAGTTTAATCCTCATGTTGTTATTTTAATCAAATCACCCAATAAATTTTTATGAAATTATGTAATAGCTTAGGAATACAGAATTACATGAACAATCTTTTATGAATTACTCCATACTTAACCCCACTGGGTAAAATTATTGTTCGAGGAGTTTTGATAATGTTTAGGCTTCCTTACAGTTATAGTTCTCCTGGCGTTTTTATGAATATTATTTCATTACCTTCAAAAAGTTTAGTAATGATAAACCAAAGTTTTTTTTTTTCTTCTTTTTTTGCTTTATTATTTATTCTTACAATGATGATGATGATGACAAATGCCGACCTTTTTATAGGGATTTGTTCTGAAAATAACATTGTTATTGGAGGTACTCTTTTCCAGCACAAGGACATCCGCAAATATATATGGACCACACTATGTGGCAATTACAAAAATCAAATAGATCACATAGCCATAAATAAAGAGACAAGAACGACTCTTTCAAATATGGAAAGCTATAGAGTTCCAGATATTGGTAGTAATCACCAGCTCCTCATTGCCACACTGAAATTAAAACTGAAAGCACCCAACTA
>NC_090742.1:90026342-90031342 GCF_036898095.1 Palaemon carinicauda | reverse complement strand
GGGGCGAGTGAGGGATGAAATGTGTGTCAGTCCTTCGAATGGAACTTTTGACTGATGCCATCATCAATGGAGGATAGCCTCAGTCAATCAATCAGCAGATGAGACTCAATAGATGGTGGCAGAATATTTTTGCCTCCTTCTATGGCATTGGTTAAAAGGTAGATGAATTTGTCGTTGGAGGGATAAGTATTTTATTGAAAGCAAATACATGATTGTTGGCGCATATTTTTATATTTGTTAACCATTTTTTCTATGAATCACATGTTTTCAAACATGCACATTCTAAACAGCAAAAGATTTTTAGTAATTCAAGGCCCCTTTAGAAATTCAGATACAGTTTACACTAAATATTCAACAAATACAATAATATAGAAAATAAAAACCACCACCATTGTGACGTTGCCGAGTAAGATTGTGAACTCAAAGGCAGGTTGGAAACGACTGAGTTATATTATTGTAGAACTCTCTCCTTATATACAAAATCTCAAGTCAACAGGACATAACAAGTTCACAAGACAGACAATATTACAGAGGAAAGACCAGACATGAATTTTCATGTTCGTTTTAGTGCGAGGGAAGAGCGAAGATACAAGCATAATATATACAAAAGGAATTATGTACAATTGTGTGAAACACGGATGGTACACCATCATCAGCATCATTTACTCCTACGCCTATTGACGAAAGTAGCATTGATAAGTTCCCTTCAGTCGTCTTGATCTTGAGCTTTTGATTCAATAATTCTACACTCATCGTCTAGAATTTCAAGCTTCATAGTTCCCAGCCATGTAGCCCTGGGTCTTCCAACTTTTCTATTGCCGTGTGGAGCAAAGTTAAACATTTGGTGAACTAATAATTCATGATAATAATTTGATGTGCAGGACAGAAGAATGAAATTTAACAAAAGGAAAGAAACGTGATAACAAAGCAAATTGTCTGTCTTGGTCTTCTGCAGGAATAAGAAAAGGATTGAATTTATCAATAAACCAAAACCAGAGCAAAACTGTATTTGATTCTTGTGATTGTCATGAAAAATAACTGCAAAAAAACTATTAAAATTAAAAGTCGTTACCCGTCAGCAAGAGAGGACTCTAGGAATTCTATTTCTCTATCGGTGCTCGAATTCTGTAAAGGAAATTCTAAATCTAAAGCAATGGTTCTTTTTACCACATTTATTCAGGGATGTTTCGTCAAATTGCTCATGTAGAAAGCTTTTTGTCCAACATCAAAGGTCATTTGATGGAAATGCTACAATTTTTCTTCCTTTTCCACTGCTAGTCTCGCTGTATACAAGTGTTAAAGTGTTAAAGATCCAAGTAATGAATGAATGCCGAATAGGCTATGTAGTAGAGTTTTCTTCTCTCTCTCTCTCTCTCTCTCTCTCTCTCTCTCTCTTTATATATATATATATATATATATATATATATATATATATATATATATATATATATATATATATATATATATATATATATTCTTACGAAGCTGGTCTAGTATAGAGTAAATAAGGTAGTTTATTCATGATTTATCTGTATATGTCATTTGTGCATTGAAGAGATGAATAGCCAGCCCTTGAGATGAGTTCCTCTTGTGTAGACGTAAGTTTTGTATGTAAATTACGTCGGACTTTCATCGATAATTTCATTGCATTCTCTATTCAAGTCAGTAATGTAAATTTACGGCTTTTTTAAGAATTAACTTTTTATTTTAAGTATCTTTGTTACGAAATCTTACGAGATAGGAACAAGGGCTCATGTAAATATTTTTTTTATATTTTTTTTAGGTAATGCGTCATGTTTACGAGAAAATACGCTATTCTTGTATGCCATGTGCTTTGGAAGATTCTCAAAAAACCTTGTAATAAATGCTATCTTCTTTTTATTTTGAGGACAAAGGGTGGGCGTTGGTAGCTCAGAGAGAGCCGTCTCGCACTGCGTTGGTGCGCATTCGAGAGAGTGATTTTTGGCAACCTTGTGCCCTTGAACCAGCCCCCAAGCTTCCAGATCTCGCTTCTGGATTTTTCTGGAAGTAACTAAGTCTTTTATAGGCACCGCAGTGATGCATAGCAGCAGTAGAGAAGTAGCCGTGCTGTGACAGAGCCAAAAATCCTGCCTCACTCTCTCTCAGTACTTATAGTGTGTCCTCTCCAAAGTGATTATGTACCCAAACATAAATTGTGTGTTGAAACGTAACGAAAGAAGTCAAAGGTGATTTCAAATTTATTCTCTTTGGGTAAGTGTAGGCATTGTGTAAAGTTTTGTAACTGGCCCTGTAGTAAGGCTAAAGGTATTTGTACCGTGATCTGGTTACCTTTTTTCATTAAGTATCAAACTTAATATTGTATTCATATTTAATTTCCAGTGAAACAAGTGATTGTATGATTTTCATAACTATTATCTCTTTTGTGTTAGTCTAAGGTTTCATGCACATTTAATATTTCAAGCTATGTGATTATATTATTTTCAGATTGTAACATTGTTGTCTTAATCTAGGTTTTGTGCAGACCTAATATTTCGATTGATTTATATGTTTTATGTAAATTCTTTTCAAAGAATATATTTATTTTTGTGAAGAGTGTATTATTTCAATCATTATTCTTTATTACATACCGCTTGTATCCTGTAAAGAAAGGAGGTTTTAAATATGTGTTATGAATAATTACTCAGTTTTGTTTTGAGTGTACTTAAGAGGCCTTTTGATATTCAGTGTTTTATGTGTGGCTCTCTGGGTATTATATAACTTTCTTAGAGCTTAGGTGTTATTATTTTCAAGTGTAACGGATTTAATGTAAAAACAAACAGGGTAATTTGGAACTCAGGAGGTTATATAGCTTGCCAGCCCTAATACATATAATATTATATGTTTGGTTCCCAGACACGGGACCATCATATAATAACATATATATATTATAACCACTAACGGAATGCATAAATTTGCGAGCTCCAAAACTCACCTCCAAGCTCTGAGAATAATACGCAAATGCCAGACGATAACATGTATATGAACACAAAATATCTAAAGTTCTCTTTAGGTTACAGTCAAAAGAAAATTGGGTGATTACTTTACTTTTAACGGGAAATATCCTAAAACCAACCTCTCACTTTGGTTCTGGGTCAGGGGATATGAGCAAGTTACTGAGTTAATTATTTGTGATTGGAATAGTACATACCTTACAAACAAAAATATATTCTATAAAAATAACAATACCAAAAATAGATCACTCGAAATTCAAAATCTGAACTAGACCTTAGACTAAGACAAAATAACATAAAAAATTACACAATCAGCTGTTTCACTAAAGATTGATTTATGAAAATATTTATTTTGACAATTACTGAAAAAAAGGGCACTTTAACACTAAAGAAAATAAATTAGATTCACATTTGCATATAATTATATGTTACTCTTAGGATATCTGGGCTCACACCTGGTTACAGAACGGTTAAACAAAATTAATGCACTTCACTATTTAACCAAATCTCACAGGGCTAATCACAAAAAAATGTACCATATGAGATGTACTTACATTGACACACTTCACTTTAAGTTAAACACAGAATAATATCACCAACATATAAACAACACCTTACAGGGTATACGTTGAAGAGAAATCTCTATTTACATTTGAGAGAAATACGTATTGGCTGGATAGATGCTGTTGAGAGGACTGTCGAACGTTAGCTCTTCGGAAGATCAAGCTGGATCTCTGGTTCCTATGCATTGCTACGCCCTATATATATCATCCTAATTCACTCTAGAACCTTCCAGAAAATTCAAACGATGCATTCAATATGTGTGCACTAGGTCCGGCCGGTCTCTCAAGGACTCAGTTGCCAACTTGTCAGTTTAAAGTAGGAAGTTTACTCGATGCCTGACGAAGCAACTCTCTCAGCTAACTCCGCCTACCTCCTCTCGCAACATTAGAAAAAAAAAAAAAAATAACTTCAGTCTAGAACATTCAAGCAATTTCCAACCACGTGAGAACATGATGCAATCCCTACCGTGTGTGTCCTACACCATACGTTTTAACAAGAATACATAAGGCTTTGTAACAAAACAACGTGAAATATAAAATTTAATTCTTTAAAATGACGTAAATTCATATATACGAAAGTGAATGAAATTATAACTAAATGAATGACAGTAGTCATGTAATTCACATAAATATACTTAATCCTACATGAGTTGAACCCATCTTACGAGCTGGTAATAAATCTCTTAAATACACAAATGAAATATGTGAATAAAATAATGTATTTATGCTACACCAGATTCGTAAGTATATAGGCTATATATATATATATATATATATATATATATATATATATATATATATATATATATATATATATATATATATATATATATCTCTGTGTGTGCATGTGTGTGTGTTTGTGTATGTGTATAAGTGTGCCTTCTATCTGTAATCTGACAGTTTAGCATGTTTCTTAAAATAGGCCCATGAAAGAAACTGAATAAATCAAAATCACCACAGAATTTCGTCCAATATAGTTCCCGCTCTTCTCCAGATGAAGGGCAATGTGTATTGCCCAAAATATAGTGATAAATTTTATAGCTTAGCTTCTTTTATAAGCCTTCTTAATAACTGTACTCACACACACAGATGATGTTATATATGACATTGTGTGTATGTGTGAATATGTTTGGGGCATTCATTGCCTTCCTTTATTTGTTATCAAATTATATTTGTCATCAAATACTAATCCACGAAAACTCCTGGTAATCTTTCCGCCTTCAGAGAACAATGTTCGAACGAAAATCGAGGTTGGTTTATAATTCTCATTCCTAAATTTTCAATTAGTCCTTTTGACAGAATGTTAGCAGATTATAGTGGTCTATCTAAAAACGGAATAAATAATGTTTTTCAATGAATATTTTTTTTTTTAATATTTACTCGTTCTCAGCCATCATTACAAATAACACCCAGTCAAAGGGAAATCTCACATCAGTTTGATAATTATCTATCAAAGGCTTGGAGT
>NC_090742.1:90008842-90021342 GCF_036898095.1 Palaemon carinicauda | reverse complement strand
GTTGAAAGACTTCAGAACTTTCAGACTCGAATCCATAAATCAAATCATGTAATTTATTTTTATTATTTCTATTATTATTATTATTATCAATCATTATCATTATCATTACCATTATCATTAATATTATTATTTTATTACTATTATTACAATTATTATTATGATGATGGTGATGATGATGATGATGATGAGTTACTAGGATTTATTTAAACGGAAGAACAGTTTTTTCGCGAGTCCTCAACGGCTTCGGAAGAAAATCTTCACGGATCTCCGAATGGCTTCAGAAGAAATGGCCATAGACTTAGCATGGAGTTCTGAATGACCCTAGAACAGAATCTCTGAACGGCTTCGGAAGAAAAATTTTCCCAGATTTCCAAATGCCTTCAGAAGACATAGCCGTATACTTAGCATAGAGTTCTGAATGACTCCAGAACAGAATCTTCCCGGAGATATTCTGAACGGCTTCGCCCCGAGCTTCAAATGACTTCCGAAGACCTGATTTCCCTTTTTTCAAACTAAGCATGCAACGCAATGGACATTGTTAATTGCTATATTTGGAATAGGGAGCTCACTGTGAGAATTGTGTATTGCAACTACAGTATCGACAGAAGGCTCTTGAGAACACCTTCATCTACAGCTGGTTTTGGTGGTTGCTGCAGAAGTTGTCGAGCTTTGAAGAGCATCATGTACGCGCCTTGAATTATCCTTTGCTTAGGCTTTTGGAAATAAGGACGGAGACAGAATGGTTTCAACTAAACGGTGAGCGACGTGTGGTTCTTCACCAGGATAGTCCCAAAACTCGACATTGAAGAAAGGACATTCCAGATCATATTGGTAAATATATTGTATTGCTCGTCGTTTACTTTAGTGCGATGACATATGCGGAAAAAACTTATTGCATTCCTGTCTCTACCCATCGCCCCGATGGAAAAAGACACGGATGCCATCGATTTCTCTAAGGAATCTGACGAACTGAGGACACACGGCACTGAAATCTCTCTTGAAATCTAGAAGGACTCTGACGAACTAAGAAGGAATAGGATGAAATCTCGAAAGAAAATGACGAGCTATGGAAAGTGGAAGATGATATAACAAAGGAAATCGAAAAACTAAAGATCTTGAAAAACTAAAACAAACAGAAGAGAACAGCAACGAAGAGCCTTTAAACAAACACGTAAAATATCGTTTAATGCTAGAAGTAAATCGACTTGAATTAGAGGTAAAAAAGCCCCTAATACGAGAAATAAGGCACCTCAAAATAATGGTAAAAAAAAAAAAAAAATATTGCTACAAGCAAGGCACCTCAAAATAGAGGTAAAGAACCCTTAATGCTAGAAATAAGAGAGATAAAAATAGAGGTAAAAAAAGCCCCTAATGCTATAAATAGGGCACCTAAAAAGAAAGGTCAAAGAGCTCCCAATACTAGAAGTAATGCACCTCAAAATCGAGGTCAATAAGCCCCTAATGCTATAAATAAGGCACCTAAAAAGAGAAGTCAAAGAGCCTCTAAAACTAGAAGTAAAGCACCTCAAAATCGAGGTAAAAAAAGCCCCTAATGATATACATTATAAATAAGGCTCCTGAAAAGAGAAGTCAAAGAGCCTCTAATGCTACAAGTAATGGACTTCAAAATCAAGGTAAAAAAGACACTAATGGTATAAATTAGGAACCTAAAAAGAGAGGTCAAAGAGCCTCTAATGCTACAAGTAATGCACTTCAAAATCAATGTAAAAAAGCCCCTAATACTATAAATAATGCACCTAAAAAGAGAGGTCAAAGAGCTCCTAATGCTAAAAGTAATGAACTTCAAAATCAATGTAAAAAAAGCCCCTAATGCTATAAATAATGCACCTAAAAAGAGAGGTCAAAGAGCTTCTAATGCGACAAGTAATGAACTTCTAAATCAAGGCCAAAAAGCCCCTAATGCTATAAGTAAGGAACCTAAAAAGAGAGGTCAAAGAGCCTCTAACGCTACAAGTAATGCATTTCAAAATCCAGGTAAAAAAAAAAAAACCCTAATTATATAAATAAGGCACCTAAAAAAGAGAGGTCAAAGAGCCTCTAATACTAGAAGTAATGCACCTCAAAATCGAGGTCAAAAAGCCCTTAATACTATAAATAAAGCACCTAAAAATAGAGGTCAAGGAGCTTCTAATGCTAGAAGTAATGCACCTCAAAATCGAAGTCAAAAAGGCCCTAATGCTATATATAAGACTCCTAAATATAGGTGGTCAAAAGCTCCTAATGCTATAAATAAGGCACCTAAAAATAGAGGTCAAAGAACCTCTAATACTAGAAGTAATGCACCTCAAAATCGAGGTCACAAAGCCCCTAATGCTATATATAAGGGTCCTAAAAATTGAGGTAGAAAAGCCCCTAAAACTATGAATAAGGCACCTAAAAATAGAGGTCAAAGAGCCTCTAATGCTTGAAGTAATGCACTTCAAAATCGAGGTAAAAAACCTCTAATGCTATAAATAAGGCACCTAAATAGGCAGGTCAAAGAGCCTATAATGCTACAAGTAATCCGCTTCAAAATCAAGGTAAAAAAGACCCTAACGCTATATATAAGGCACCTACAAATAGAGGTCAAAGAGCCTCTAATGCTAGAAGTAATGCACCTCAAAATCGAGGTCAAAAAGCCCCGAATGCTACATATAAAGCTCCTAAAAATCGAGGTAAAAAAAACCCTAATGCTATAAATAGGGCACTTAAAATTAGAGGTCATGAGATTCTAATGCTAGAAGTAATGCACCTCAAAATCGAGGTCAAAAAGCCCCGAATGCTACATATAAAGCTCCTAAAAATCGAGGTAAAAAAAACCCTAATGCTATAAATAAGGCACTTAAAATTAGAGGTCATGAGATTCTAATGCTAGAAGTAATGTACCTCAAAATCGAGGTAAAAAAGCCCCTAATGCTATAAATAAGCCCTTAAAGCTAAAGTTAAGGCACCTAAAAACAGAGGTAAAAAAGATCCTAATGCTAGAGATAAGGCACCTCAAAATATAGGTAAAAAAATCGCCTAATGCTAGATATAAGGCACCTGGCACCTCAAAATCAGAGATTAAAAAGCCCCTAATGCTAGAGATACGGCACCTTAAAATAGAGGTAAAAAAAAACCCTAATGCTAGAAATAAGGCACCTCAAAATCTGGGGTTAAAAAGCCCCTAATACTATAGATTAGGCTCCTGAAAATAGAGGTAAAAAGCTCCTAATGCTAGAGATAAATCACCTTAAAATTAGAGGTAAAAAGCCCCTAAAGCTAGAGATAAGGCCCCTCAAAATATTAGGTCAAAAAGCCCATAATGCTAGAGATAAGGCACCTCGAAATAGAGGTCATAAATCCTGTAAAGCTGAAGTTAAGGCACCTAAAAATAGAGGTAAACAAGCCCCTAATGCTTGAGATAAGACACCTCAAAATAGAGGTAAAAAAGCCCCTACTGCTAGAGATAAGGCACCTCAAATAGAGGTCGAAAAGCCCCTAATGCTAGAGATAAGGCACCTAAAAATATAGAGGTCATAAAGCTGAAGGTAAAGTACCTAAAATAGAGGTAAAAAAGCCCCTAATGCTTGAGATAAGACACCTCAAAATAGAGGTAAAAAAGCAACTAGTGCTAGAGATAAGGAACCTCAAATAGAGGTCGAAAAGCCCCTAATGCTAGAGATAAGGCACCTAAAAATATAGAAGTCATAAAGCTGAAGGGAAAGTACCTAAAATAGAGGTAAAAAAGACCCTAATGCTGGATGTGGCAGAGATGAGAATGTTGAGATGGATGTGTGGGTTGACAAGAAGAGATAAGATACGGAATGCGGTAATTAGGGGTACCACAGGAGTTAGAAAACTAACAGATAAGATCCAAGAAAGTACACTGAGGTAGTATTGTCATGATATGAGAAGAGATGAACAGTATATTGGGAGGAGAGAGGTACAGGGAACAAGAAGGAGAGGGAGACCAAAGCGAAGGTGGATGAACTGTATCAAAGATGATCTTCGATCAAAGGGATTAACCGGTGATGAAGTGTGGGACAGAGGTAGATGGAGAAAGCTGACCAAAAACATCAACCCCACTAAAAAGTTGGAAAAGATGCAGACAAAGAAGAAGAAGTTAGAGATAATGCACCTCAAAGTAAAGGTCAAAGAACCTCAAATGCTAGAAGTAAGGCACCTCAAGATAAGAGGTAAAAAAAAACCCTGATGCTAGAGGTAAGGAACCTCAAAATGTGGGCCAAAGAGATACTACATTTAAATACAGCATATACTTTAGGTATTTTTTATGAATGAAATGACCTCGCTACACCCAGGTGAGTGGTGAACTAAACAACCAGCATACCTCCTCCTCACCATGCAGGCTCCTGCTACTTAACACCCGTCAGTGAGTCCCACACCTTTCATATACTGTATAGCCATCCATGTCTGGATTCCGATAGATCAGACACAAATAGGGTTGTAACCTGGCAAGTAATATTTATATATATATATATATATATATATATACAGTATATATATATATATATATATACAGTATATATATATATATATATATATATGAACATATATCACAAGCACACGTGATTTCAATCAATGTAAATATCACCCACGAATGGCATTTAATACCTAATTCTATCTTGGGAATATATATCCACTTGGAATTCATTTTATGGTAACAGCTTCTGGCCGGGTGGAGATTCGAACCCACACCTGTTCGGCTGGAAACCATGCCTACAGTGACTCAACCGACTTGGCTATATATATATATATATATATTAAAATAATATAATATATATATATATATACATATATATATATATATATATATATATTTATATATATATATATATATATATATGTACATATATATATATATATATATATATATGTATGTATGTATATACATATACAGTATATATGAAAGAGATTGAGAGGTCTTATCTCTTATTCTTTTAAGAAATGCAATCGTTTTACGAGAATAGTTGTCGAAAAATATAATCACACCGATATATATGAATTCCTTGTTACATTTCTATATGGAACATCCTTAAACATTGTAGGAACTGACTATTCCAATTAATATACGTGGAATTCATATATCAAGTTTGCATTATTCTAGCAGCTGCTCGCTCTCTCTCTCTCTCTCTCTCTCTCTCTCTCTCTCTCTCTCGAGTTTTAGAATAAGTTAAATAAGATCATAAGAACTCTCCAAATGCTTAAACTAAATCGCTCTACCAAAGAGAAATGGAGTATCTGCGAATGGATTAAAAAGTCTTTGAAACATCCTAAATCCTTGTAACACACACTCTCTCTCTCTCTCTCTCTCTCTCTCTATCTCTCTCTCTCTCTCTCTCTCTCTCTCTCTCTCTCTCTCTATATATATATATATATATACATACATATATATATATATATATATATATGTATATGTATATATATATATATATATATATATTACCTGTATCCAATATTTTATATTATTTGGATGCTCCCAAGGATCACGCAAGACCGCTAACTACTTTGCAAGTTGGTGTTGGAATTGTATTTCTTTCGGGTGAAGATCCCATGTTCCAAAGATGTTCAGTAACCACCTAAAAACAATTTTAGAACGATATATGTCCGTTTTCATTGCGAGTTGGAATCATTGATATTAAATGTTATCAATAGGGGTATTAACATTATCATTATCACTTCATAAATGTTAATATGCAAACCTCGTCAAGCCATACATTAAGATCATTCAATTTCCACCTCTCTACCATCATCTTTAACCCCCACCTGCATATATCCTTCGACCCTCATCCCCAATGTTTGAGGTTTAAAGGTCTCACAGTTATGATAAGATCCTTCTGGTGGAAGTTTTTTAGTAAATGAAAAACTAAATACTAAGATGACAATATTTCATACAGATTGCTATCCAGGTGTTTTGAAATTATATCAAAACTCTAGATAACGAAGTAAATATGCGAAAAACCGATTAAACACATATCGAGAGTAATGGGTTTCTTGAAGAGCTTACCGGGGGAACACTTTTAAGGTGTTGGACATCAAAACATGAAACGACAAATAAAATCGTAATAATACGAATACTCAATGCTAAGGAAATAATTCCTTTTGCCTTGGGAAGGGTGAAGCCAGCTAGATTCGGACCTTTGAGCATTGAGCAATCGTCACCAGGAAAGGGGGCTTGCTTGGAAGTGAGCAAATTTGAGATAATTTCATTGATTGACTGATTGATTAGGAGTTTTTCGTCATCCTGACATCTAAGGTTATTGACACCGAACCAGATAATTTGAGTAAACAATTTATATTTTATACCCTACATCCTATATACCACATCCTCACTATAATAGTACCAAAGAACTTTCATTGCATGTCATTTCACATATTTTATTGTCACCAATCACTTCTGAAACAATATAGATTATGTTAACTGATGATGAATTTTAAATCTCCAACCTTATACTAATATAATTAAAAAAACAAGTTATGATAGAATATTTTGATGAAATTAGTTCCAAGACAAAGAAGAATATCATTTCGAAACTAATTCATCAAAATATTTTATCATAACGTTCTATTTGAATTTTCCTATCCGATTTCTATGTAAGAAGAGGTTTCGAAATAATATATGATTACATTTCTTGGAAGAATAAAAAAGTTCTCTCTCTTCATCGCATTTCTTTGAGTGAGATCGGTAATTTCCCTCCTCCTCACATTCGAACCATCCTAACGATGTCTCGGTTGTTTAACGTCGGCCACCTTTCAGGGCAAGAAGGGCATGATCTCTCCAAGTCAGGTCTGGCCAGACGACACCGGTTTTGTTGCTGGGTGTACATAATAAAGTAAGAAGTAAGACAATCCAAAGACTTATGTGTGGTGTGAGATCATATGGAATCATTAACGAATCTCTCTTCAATAACAGCAGGCGTTTACTTTGAAATTTGACTGAATATATGGCATGGCAACTAGGTGACCTTAAAACAATCATTTTCTACATTAGGATTTACATGTTCGTGAGTTCCTAAATCAGTCATTCCCAGACCGATGTACTGGAAGAGATGGCCCAATGTGCTGGCCCCTCTTTCTGTTTTTCAGTAATTTTATTGCTTTAAAATTCGTCCAAAATCATTTATGAAAAAAGGTCAGAAATCACGAACATAGACAAATTTAATCTTGCAAGTAACCATCACCCATCTTGTTTTATTTGTATATAAATGAAAAAATAGTATTACACAAGTTGACATCTTTCAAAATCCCGTTAGTTTCTTCTCGAAAATTTAAGGAAGCACATCATGTAATTCAATATTCCATGAACATTATTGATTAGGTTTCAATTTCAAAATACAACCCATTGTATTATAGATGACAGTCAAAAGATCATCTGGACTGCAATGGCCTTCCATTTTTTTTCACATCACGATACCTTGAACCACTTTTGCCTAAATAAAAAGTATCATCATTTACCATCATTTCAAAGCCAGGAAATTTCTGTTTTTTCGAGACTGTTCCTTTTGCCCGTATTTTGCAAATTACAAAAATCCTTAAAAAGGAAAAAGAAATCCCATACTGTTGATGGACTTACTTTTCCTTTACGAAAACTAAAGACAATTTTCTTCCAACTGTGGAAACATCCCAGACTGGCAACCTGCTCAATCTCGATAGAGTATTGTAATGTCAGCAACCTTAGCATCCTATTGAGCTGATGAGAAGGTATTTAGGGAATCCTGTATGTTTACTTGTTAGGTAGTAATCAGCCACAGTTTGTCTGTCCTTCCCTAGTCATAGCTTGGGTGTATGTAAGATTATCCTGCTAGGTCATATCATTTTCTCTTGCCTCACCCATTCATGAATAACCTTTAAACCTTTAAAACCTCTGACATTTATATGTAAGCCTTGTGAATTATAAAGCTGAATTGGCAAGCATAGAGGACATTTATAAGCATTACTCTACAAAGGCCTTCAAGAGTGAGTGATAATGTATTCAGAGAGATATTAATTGTAGGATAAAAGGTTATCGACCATTCTAAAGTGATATGAACAGTCCTCCACTCAGAAATAAAGTGATCCTCCGTAACTGTTAGTAAACTATTTAAAGAGGGTCAAGAGGGTCATGCTCATATCAAAATATTAACTTCGCATTGGCATTGTTACCTTCTAGATTCTGATTCAAAATTTAAGTTAATTACTATTATTATTATTATTTAATGTTTTTATTATTATTATTATTATTGTTATTATTATTATTATTATTATTATTATTATATAGTAGTAGTAGTAGTAGTAGTAGTAGTAGTAGTAGTAGTGTTTATATTATTATTACTATTATTATTAATAATATTATTATTATTATCATTATTATTATTATTATTATTATTATTATTATTATTATTATTATTATTAATCTTGAAGATAATTAACCAAAACAATTCTATCTTCTAATACGACGATTCTCTATGCCATTACTCCATTGTTGTGAATATAGCTTTTTTGTTCTCATAATTAATACTTTAACTAATTTTAAAAAGAAATTTCTAGCACACTTTGCCTCATTCACTTACTTTGGCTGAATCCTTTTATTTCGGATATTTCTTCTTTATTGCTATATCAGAAAAAAACTCAAGGTTGTTTGCAAATATACTGTATAATAAAGTTGATTTTGCATCGCTAAAAATTACATTAGGAATTATCATAACAATATAATACTCGGACTTATTCACAGCCCAGGAATTGAAAACTTATATAAATTTTATATTGTTCATAAAATAAACCTTATTCGATTTCATATTTCGACGTGAGCAAGCCATTGCGAAGTAAAATACTTCCATCCTGACTAAATATATTCATGAAACCA
Organism: Palaemon carinicauda; assembly: GCF_036898095.1. Lineage (NCBI taxonomy): Eukaryota > Metazoa > Arthropoda > Malacostraca > Decapoda > Palaemonidae > Palaemon > Palaemon carinicauda. Next base: position 90,012,500 of record NC_090742.1, on the reverse strand, counting down.
GATTTTAAGATGCACAACAGTAAAGTATTATCTGTTTTAATATCATGAAAGTTTATGTTAATTTCATGAAACGAACAATTCTAATTACTTATTTTGAATAAAGCAATTACAGACATCTATTATAATCAATACTTGTAGAGGAATGAATATGATTCTGTAAAAAGGAACAATATATCAAATGCGAAGAAAGAGAGAGAGAGAGAGAGAGAGAGAGAGAGAGAGAGAGAGAGAGAGAGGGGGGGGGAGAGAGAGAGGGAGTCATATAATGCTAATTTAAGAATTTTGAGATCATAAAAAAACAATTTTCTTATCTAGTTACGGTACCATCTCATTTCGTTGGTAAGAAAAACTCCTCAGGACGGTCTTGTTGGTGACTTAAGAATCTTGAAATATTCATTGTTAAGCAGGACTTACAGAAGACACACGGGTAGGGAAAAATAGGTCAGAAGAAAGAGAAACACATTATCTGAGACTTCATAGGGAATAGTAGCCTCAGCAATGATGATGATGAAGGAGAGAGAGAGAGAGAGAGAGAGAGAGAGAGAGAGAGAGAGAGAGAGAGATGCTGTAAATAGTAACGATCAGATTTCTTCGGCTATCATCTTGGTTTCATTTGCTACATTTGCTGTAATGTGCGGAGACCTAACACAAAAGTAATTGTTTTCTCTTTCCAGACCCCATTGTGACCCATTGTCACTCGCAACCCTCTAGAGCTGTTGACATTTGATACCCAAACCAGATGGCCATCGTTCACTGCTGACCAAGCACACAATTAGTGTCAATAGCAGTTTTAAATAAGGTTACCAGTCAAGATCTACGTTGGTTTCGTAGAGAGTCTAAGACATAAAAAAATTATTTATTAGAAAAAAGGGAAGTAATGCTCAGATCACTGAACCCATTTTCACATGAATATTTCATCTAATGAAGTCAGGTGACACTTGTAGAGGAACGCACATGCAAATAAAGATGAATATTACCCTCTTTAGGTTTTCTTCAACGTTGCGCGCGCAGTAACCGCCATCTGACTCCAATCAACTTAATTAAACATAAAAGCTGCTGAATGTAACAAAAAAGTGTTGAATTCATAAAAAGGCAGTTGAATGTAACATAAAAGATGTTTTATAGGCCTATATAAAAAGGCCTTTGAATGTAACCTAAAAGGCTATATATATATATATATATATATATATATAAACAGCCGATGAATGTAACATAAAAGCCGTTGCATGTAACATTAAAGCCATTGAATGTAACAAAAAAGCTGAGTGTAACAAAAAACCATAGAATATAACACAGAAGCCGTTGAATCTCACATAAAAGACGTTGATTGTATAAAAAGGTCGTTGAATGTACCACAATAGACCTTGAATATAACTTTCACTAATCTCGACTCTACTTTCATTACCATTATTATATTGCCCATAATTATGACAATGAAAACCTTAATGACAAAAGCCGTTGAATGTGCATAAGGAATTTTCCTACTTATATGAGTCTGTCTGCCCCTATAGATTCCTGAGGTGTTTACTAAATAAAGTTAGTTATTCTGGAGCTTGTTATATATTCATGACTCCTTTATCCTCGTCACACTCTGGAATTCTGCAACTTTATTTACTGTTTTATCTTTGCTGTATTCTTCCTGAATATATATATATATATATATATATATATATATTGCCTTGGTCTAAGATTTCCTTACCAATTACCAATTTTCAATCTTTTATTTGGTGTTTACAAACAGGGAGATTTTTAGCACCCCGCTACGTCCATTCTGTCAGCTTTGCTTTCCGTAGACTGTCTAAATCCATAGAGGATTCTTTAGCTAGATTCATCAAAGGATAGCCAATAAGACCATCCATCAGACATCGAGTGTATATATATATATATATATATATATATAAATTTATGTAGATATATATAATTATATATATGAATATATATATATATATATATATATAAATATGTGTGTGTGTGTGTGTGTGTGTGTGAAGCTAGGCTGAAGTAACGCAATTACCTGTATATGATAAGGCCCCAAATGATTGTATGAATATAAAATAAAATAACTACCGTGTCAAGTAAGGATTTTCCCTTCATGTGCAACATTTATCATTGCCAGGATAGAGAAAAATAAACAACAATTTCGTTGTTGTGTTATGGCTGCCTGCATGCAAGGATCAAGTTACTATTTGTTAAATAGAGCAGTAATTGTTCCGGGCTGAAAGATGAGCAGCCATTAATTTCATTCGTCAGAATTTTAACTAAATTGATGAAAACTAACTATTAGTTTTGTACACAACGATATATTTCCTTCATAAATTGCTTCAGTTACGGAACTTTTTTCGAAGAGATAGATTACTTGATGACAGAGAGAGAGAGAGAGAGAGAGAGAGAGAGAGAGAGGGGAGAGAGAGAGAGAGAGAGACATTTAACTGTCAACAGTAAACGGACTACAAACAAAGATTTAATATAATGAAAAATATTCCGTGGTTTACATTCTTTATTTAGACGACAATTTTGTGAAAATTTGGTTGAATATTTTACAGACCCAGTGAATATATTACTAGACAGGGAAGTCAATGAGCAGGTTTATATGCATGACAAAGCGTAAGGAGAAAACTAAAAAAAACGGCGTAGGTAAAATGATAAAAGGCCTCCTAATCAAATATTCTGAAATGATCAACTCAAATAAATATTTTAACTTTACAAGTGCTCCTCATACAACTGAAGACTCGACAGGAAATAATTAATGAATCCCATATTAAAATTCAGTTGTACAACGATCGATACATAAAAAATTCAGCAAGAAAAACGTCAGCAAAGTTAGAGATTTGGGATCCTAAACTGCGAATGTATTCCATTGTGTTTAGTTTCCTTTTGTCTCCTCCAAACGAAATAAAAACGAAAATTCTATTCACCAGAAACTGGTGAGGCCTAATTGGGAAATCAATCTCATCAGCAGCACCGTTCCCTTTGGTGTGTCTGTTTTGGCAAAAGAATATCTTGAATGGCATCTGGAAAAACAAATCGAGGAACACGTTGTGACTGTTAACTTCATTCGATGGATTGAATAATTATTCTGAAATGAATTAAGTTTAAAGGGACTGAGGACGCCTTCTTACCCTCAAACAGGATGGGCAATGATACACTACATCACCTCATGTTTAAACTGATTCCAGATGCAGTCAGTTTCATTATAGCACATTGCCTCTCACACTATACACTTACTGTTATTTACATGTTTCAAAAATACTAGTTTTTGTCCTTTAAAATAGCAGCAATACCCTTATACTTGAATACATCTTCATGAACATTTTAATATCATCTTCTCTTTCAATTAACTGTCAAGGCTACAGTATTACTATCTTCAACAGATAAAATACTTAATCCCTTTCACAATATTTTATATTTTATTTTAATTGGTGATTAAAGACTTCGACCATTGCTGAACACCAATCGTGAACTAGATTGAAACAAAGAAGATCTATTAACTACTATTGCAAAAAAAAAAAAATGTTGATGGATAAGTTTATGTTACTGTCTGTGACGCTTTTAGTATAAGGATAGAAAACAAATGAAGAAAATTATTTCGTAGGAACTTGCATTGTACCTTATGAGTCTGATATGAGCAGCAGTTGGTCACACTGGTAAATCATTCCTA
>NC_090742.1:89993842-90001342 GCF_036898095.1 Palaemon carinicauda | reverse complement strand
TTATAACACTTAGACATGTTTCATTATTTCTTAAATAACCTTGTCAAACATATGAGTTTCAAGAACAAAAACCCGTTTATTGGTCAGTATTAATTGCACCGGCTTCTGTTTAATTCCCGCCAGATATCTTATCTCTGATAAGATCCTTTTGCAAAGAATTTGAATAGATTATAGATATAAATTGGGGTTACGCAACTGACGTCACTTCTGGTGAGAAATGAGCATTCAGGGAGGTACTCCTTTCATGACAAAGAATGGAATTATTCCAGTGGGAACGAGATTTAATTCACTGAGATTCATAAATTTTAATTTGCATGTTAGATTTTAATCTATTTTTTTAATATCTCTTCCATTTTTTTCATGTTAATAAGATAAAATATTCATTTGTCGATAGACTCTTCCTCCTCATTAAATCCAAGAGATTGTATATACGTATTATAGTGGAATCTTCATAATTGAATGTTCCTTGTTTCACACACACATTTATATATATATATATATATATATGAATATATATATATATATATACATATATATATATATATATATATATTTTATATATATATATATATATATATATACATATATATATATATATATATATAAGGCAGTGTGTTTGTACTGACATATATAATTATAATGTAAATTTTCGCATTTGTATATTTTTATGTGATCACAATACTTTGCAATATTGAAATTTATTTTTCCAACAAGTTTGTTTGTTTAAATACATATTGTTAATTTTTTATTTTTGTAACAGCAATATATGTTCTTTTTGCAAAGTCTTTATATCCGTATCCATTATGTTTCCAAAGGTATTCCTTATCATATGAAGGTGTTAAGGTAAAAACATAAGGAAAGTTATAAAAAACACATGAAATGGATATTGTAAGTTCATTAAGAAAATTGTCAAAGACTTGTCAAAAAATATTTTCGGACCAACGGAGTGGCTGCAATGTTTAGCCACACAATGTCGGGTCTATTGTCAAGACTTACGGCCTCAGCTACATATATATTTTGGTCCGGTGCATATGTTCCCGAAAAACTGATCGCTAACGGGAACCTGCTTACGTTTATCGTAAAGGACATGCGTAACGACCAAAGACTAATGTTACAATAGTTCCATTAATGGGTACGTCTATCATGAAGTACAGTAATCAGTGATTGTCGGGTTGTATACTAATTATACTATAACCGACTGCATATACTGTATAAGTATATATATATATATATATATATATATACATATACATATATATATACATATACATACATATATATATATATATATATATATTTATATATATATATATATATATATATATATGTATATATATATATATATATATAAAGATTCCAGCTGACGGGACACGTTAGGAACTTTTTGGGGAATGTGTGATTTAAAATTTAGAATATACTTACACCAAATATCCCTCCCTTAGTTACCCCCGTAACCAGGACTTCATTACATACTATAGCGAAAGCAAAGCTGTTATGGAATGTGACTGGAAGGTAGAATTATCTTGCCATCCATGGACAGGCTCAAACCAACAACATCCCCGAGGACACTCATATTGCTTTTATTTGGAGGCTGTAGCGGTTATTGTATGAACCGGTTTCCGGTATTCCTGAAGCCAAAATCTGAACCTTGGAAAAATACCCCGCAAGTAGGTTATGGTTGATTTTCATAAAGTAAGTCATATACAGTCAGAATATGCATGATGCCCCACAGGCATCATTAAGAGTATTTTAGTAGTTCAAGGTGTCATCCAAGATGGCTGCAAAACTTGAAAATTTTACAAAATCGTTATTTTTCCCCAAATTTCCACTCGCAATATCTTGTTTTATACATAAATAAGGTCATACAATTCATTCTCATAGATATAATATGCATTTTTAGACTTTTTTTTAAATTAAACCTCACATTTTTTAAATTATATGCCACAGCATTTAGATTGCTTACCGAAGAACTACTCTGTAAATACATAGGATACTTGGATTCTTTTGATGACCTTAAGACATTTCTGGTGAATGTGTCCGACCAAAGTGTTACTACAAAGCTTTGAATAAATTGTTTCATACATCTTACACTCATCATAATGGCCCTCACTTATGCTGAACGTAATTCAGACTTGCCCCCCTTACTGCTTCGCATCTGGCTATGTGAACTATGTGAAATGTGGCCTTTGGTATCTAAATTCCATCGAATCTCTTCCACCAATTGTGTCTCGAGTGTTCCAGCAGGTCTAGCATACCATGAGGCATGTAGCTGGTGCATCAAACTCAACATGGTCTGACATGTACATTGAGTTAACATTCATAGGTTATGGTCACAGTCAAGGTGGTTTGACTGAAATCATATTGAATGATAATGCTACTCAGAAATGGGCTCTCAGCATTCACTCCTGTAATTTGCCTATCCATGACATTGTAGTCATTATGGATAACATTTCCCACTTTGTGTTCCATCACAACGAGGATTGCCTGGACGAATAAAGACTGATGCATCTGACAAAGAAATACTCCAGCAAAAGTTTCATCAATGCACTCATCCTTTCAATCATCTGGGTAACGCCCCTGACCTATTCAATACTGTTACAGGATGCATGGCCAATTCTTCAGTCAATGTTTACAATGCACTACATTTAGGTTGTGAATGTATGAAAAACTATGAGGCTAAATTACCTGAAGGCTTTTATGACCTTATTAGCAGTCCTGTGACCACCATGTCAACAAAAAGGAAACACATCAATTTAGGCTCAGATGTAACATTAGATACAGGAGGGATTTTCAATAGGACACTTGGAATTATGGAGCTCATGAGCTTGCACCTATTCCAACTTTCATCTTCACTGATGATGGCAGTCTCCACCCGGCAATATCAAAATCAGAGCTGAAAATTTTTCTGGAAGTAGATGAATCATTTCAAATCCTGCCAGAACCTGATGTTGCTATTTTTGATGGGTGTGCAATGCCCTGGACAATAAACTTACCAGTTTCAGACACAGTTAAAGACCTTGTACTTTTGATAGAGGCACGCATCCAAAAGAAGCTCCTGGAATGTGACGTCTATCTCATTTTCAACCGACATTATCCATACAGGCCCAGGGGATGCACTCAAAGCTAGAGATCATGTGTTTAAGGCAGTGATCGTTTCCATCTCACTGCACAATCATCACTTCCATCACAATCAGTATCGCTCTCAGTAGTGGATAACAAAGTTCAAATTATTGACGTCATTTGTGAAAAACTAGTTGAAAGCTTCCAAGGTCAGCTCTCTCAAAATAGAATTGCCATTACAGGATCAGATCCAGTCCGAAATAAAATCCCTGATGGCATGCATACACGCAGGAAGGATTTGACTATAATGAATGAAAAAGCTGATGTAATTATTGCCAACCAGACAATACAGGTAGAAAAGCAAGGTGCAAATACTCTATTTTTAGTGGGTGATGGCACAGATGTCTTCATCTTGCTGCTGTATTTAGATCCACTTATGAGTCTCTAGAATGATGTTTTCCTGATCCCCACTATTTTGAAACGTACTGCTGTAGATATTGGCACAACAGCTAGAAACCACATGGAGATAGCCAAATACTTTACTCTTTCCCAGACACTTACTGGCTGTTATACAGTAAGAACACTGTATGGTGTAGAGAAAGTGAAAACTATGAAAGCACTTGACAAAAGAAATCTTCAACTGATGTTAGGGAACCCTGAAACAGAAATAAGCACACTTTTGAAATAAAGTGTTTCATTTATTGCTGCTTGCTATGGAATCAAGGCAATAGGTAGGTTGGGTAATGTGCGTTTCAAAGTATGGCAAATCAAAACAGCAATAAGCAAGTCCATGTCTCTTCAAAATCTCATCCCTTCCACCAAGTTTAGATGCCTTTGAACTGCCTCTGCGACGTGCATAGTGGATCATTAACATCCGGATCTGGACATTGATAATGTTTCTTTAACTGGATGACTCTCTCAAAGTTTTAGGTGTGATTCTCGACAGCAAATTTACTTCTGAGAAATGCATTAGGTCTATGTCTTTTTCAATTGCACAAAAAAAAGTTCTTATTGAGAATCTTTTAAGATTTTCGATGATCAATGTATTCTGAAGAAGTGTTTTAATTCTTTCATTCTACCTTGCTTCGAGTATTGTCCTCCTGTCTGGTGTTCAGTTTTGAGAATAATCGTGTAGGAGTATAAAACTATTGTGTAAGTTTCCGGGAAATGAGAACAGTATATTCATTAATTGATTGAAATTAATACCCATTTCTAGAATGTCAATAGATAAACCAAGTTAGGATTTTCCCCCTATTCAGTAAAAAAAAAAATCAAGCATCCGCATTTAAGCGTATTATTTATAAATAGAAAGTATATTTTTCTTTATTTTAGTATACTATGATGTATTCCCTCTCAACAAAAGGAATATAAAAATAGATCGAAAATAATTCCTACAAAATACATACAAATTTTTAACAAATATTCCAAATTCAAGTGAGAAAAAAATATTATTTTTCTCCTTTGAATAAAAATGGTGTCTTTTTCAACACCAAGATAAAACAGAAAATAGTATTGCAGAATTATGGAGAGCGTGCATAGAATGAAGGAGGCATGAATATATAACAAGCTCCCGAATAACTAACTTTATATAGCAAACACCTGACGTATCTACAGGGTCACAAAGACTCACATAAGAAGGAAAATTGCATATTCACATTTAATTACTTTTGTCAATAGGGTTTTCATTGGCATAAATATGGACAATATCATAATGGTAATGAAAGTAGAGTTGAGATTAGTCTGTGTTATATTCAACGACTTATGTGTTACATTCAACGGCTTTCATGTTACATTCAACAGCCTTTTTATATATTCAACGTCTTTATGTTACATTCAACACCCTTTTTTTTTATATATTCAACGGTTTTTGTACTACATATTACATCTAACGGCTGCAATCTTCTTTATTTGTATTTGTGTTGCTTGCTGCACCTAGCTTTGAAAGATGAGATATTTTTGTATCAATGCTTTACTCTTATTTTTCATTAATACATTTTTTATATCTCATGATCACTATGAATGTAAACCTTAACAAGTGTAAAGTTTTGATGAAAAGAGACATGAGACGCTCTTCGTCCCTTCAAATGTATGACGCTTAAAAGATCTGAGTTTTCCGACAGGGAAATACCTGAAAAGTAACGCTCCGGACTGACTCTTCCACGATTCCTTCGTGTGTAGGATGGTTATGCGTGTGTTATATATATATATATATATATATATATATATATACATACATATATATATATACATATACAGTATATATACATATATGTATATATATATATATATATATATATATATATATATATATACACACACACATATAAATATATATATATATATATATATATACATATATATATATATATATATATATATATATATATATATATATATATATCTTCTTCTCCTACGCCCATTGACGCAAAGGGCCCGGTTGGATTTCATCATTCGTCTCTATCTTGAGCTTTTAATTCAATGCTTCTCCAGTCATCATCTCCTAATTCGTGTTTCATCGTCCTCAGCCATGTAGGCTTGGGTCTTCCAACTCTTCTAGTGCATTGTGGAGCCCAGCTGAACGTTTGGTGAATTATTCTCGTTTGGGAAATGCGAAGAGCGCGCCCAAACCATCTTCAGCTACCCCTTATCATAATCTCATCCACGTATGGTAATCTTCTAATAACTTTTGAGGGATGTAGTACTCAGATTTACTAAATCTATTGGAGATTGTTTTATTGTCATACCGTGACTCATGTCCATATACTAACACCGATATCACTTAACTGATATATAGTCTAATTTCTATACGTAATTTTAGTCAATTTGATTTGGATATTTCATTTAACCAGGTCATTTCCTGAAAGTTCCTAAATACTTGAATGCTTCTACCCTATTAATCCTCTCTCTTTTTTAAGATATTTCATCTTCCAATCCCTACTCCGTTCTCATCATCTGTCTTTCTTCTATTTATCTTCAGCCTAACCTCGTGTGATATTTCATGCATTCTGGTACACAAGCATTGCAAATCCAGTGGTGTTCTGCTAACAAGGACACCATCCTCAGCATACTATAGGTCGGCTAAATTCCTATCACCAATCCATTCCAATCCCTCCCCACCATCTTCAATTATTCTTCGAATTACAAAATCCATGAGGAGAATGAACAACATGAGCAACATAGATGACAACACGTTCCATTCGAGTAGTCTGATGGAAATTCAATTAATAAGACTCCACAACATTAACTTTGCCATTGCTATGGTCAAGAACTGACTTAATCAAGATCCCATATTTAAGAGAAATTCCATAACAATGCAAGACTTTCGACAAAACTGGCTTTTTCTTAGTCCTAAAATGCCATCAAAAGTGGATTTATATATTCTACGCATTGCTGTACAGAATGGCTCAAAATGAAAATTGGTTCAGAGTAACTTTAACCATTTCAAAATCCTTATTTTCATCCAGTCTCTTTTGAATATGCATGCTATATATTTTCATAACAACTGACGTAAATGTTATATATATACATATATATATATATATATATATATATATATATACTATCCAAGCTACAACCCTAGTTAGAAAAGCAAGATGCTATAAGCCCAGGGGCTCCAACAGGGAAAAATAGCCCAGTGAGGAAAGGAAATAAGGAAATAAATAAACGAAGAGAACAAATTAACAATAAATCATTCTAAAAAAAGTAACAACGTCAAAACAGATATGTCACATATAAACTATTATGAACATCAAAAACAAATATATCATAAATAAACTATAAAAAGACTCATATATATACTGTATATATATATATATATATATATATATATATATATATATATATATATATATATATATATATATATATATTGTTTCGTACACCTAATCCCATTAAAAAGAGTGCAGATTATCACAAAAAACATCGCATAGATGTGTTTATTCTCCTTTAAAATCTTTTCATAAAACCAATGTAATTTGTAACTTATGAAAACTTTAGTAAAAATAAATAACCATATTTAAAAAAAAAAAAGAAAAAATATATCTACAGCATAAATTGACATTATCATGGATAGTTCTCATATAAATTCCCCAATTAAAGTGTTAGTAATTTTAATGTATTGAAAATTATATTTCTTATACGAAACTAAAACAGAAATACAAAACTCAGACCCTGGAAAAAAATATTTGGAGTAAAAAATTCACTCAAAAATAGAAGAAACAATAATTTTCTCTAAACTTCTGGTAGGTGGTGGATTGAAAGTCTCCCTTAAAAAGTAATTAAGAGTAATTCTCGGTAGTTAGAATGACCTGGCATTACCCTATTGGTAACGCAGATGTTCCTTTCTTTTGTAAATATCCTTTCTGAAAGTACATAGTAAGGTAAGACAATCCAAAGACTTATGTGTGGTGTGAGATCATATGGAATCATTAACGAATCTCT
>NC_090742.1:89983842-89986342 GCF_036898095.1 Palaemon carinicauda | reverse complement strand
TACCTTTTTACTTCATTTGAATATATACTACGCTACGATATATTCCCTCTTAAAGAAAATATAGAAATAGATTGAAAATGATTCCTAGAAAATACAGTCGACTTTTTACAAAATATTCCAAATTCAGATGACAAAAAAAAATCTTTCTGTACTTTGAATGAAAATGGTGTCTTTTTCACTGCAAGATAAAACACCAAATAAATTTGCAGAATTTTGGAGTGTGAAGAGGATGAAGGAGGCATGAATACATAATAAGCTCTCGAATAACTAACGTATCTATAGGGCCACAAAGGCTCACATAAGTTGGAAAATTCCTTATCCACATTCAATGGCTTTTGTCAATAAGGTTTTCATTGACATAAATATGGACAATTTAATTAGTCTGTGTTATATTCAGCGGCTATTGGGTTATAGTCAACGGCTTCTATGTTATATTCAGCTTTTTTTGTTACATACAACGGATTTGTGTTATATTCAACGACTTTCGAGTTACGTTCACCTTTTTTTTTTTTACATTCAGCAGCTTTTATGTTCAAGTTCATTGGAGTCATATGGCGGTTACTGCGCGCGCCACGTTGAAGAAAACGGAAAGAGGGTAATATTCATCTTTATTTGTATGTGCGTTCCTCTACAAGTGTCACCTGACTTCATTAGATGAAATTTTCATGTGAAAATGGGTTCAGTGATCTAAGCATTTCTTCCCTTTTTTCTAATTAATAATTTTCTTATGTCTTAGAATCTCTACGAAACCAACGTAGATCTTGACTGGTAACCTTATTTAAAACTGCTATTGATACCAATTGGGTGCTTGGTCAGCAGTGAACGATGGCCATCTGGTTTGGCTATCAAATTTCAACAGCTCTAAAGGGTTGCGAGTGACAATGGGGTCTGGAAAGAGAAAACAATTACTTTTGTGTTGGATCTCCGCACATTACAGCAAATGTAGTAAATAAATCCAAGATGATAGCCGAAAAACTCTGATCGTTACTATTTACATCATCTCTCTCTCTCTCTCTCTCTCTCTCTCTCTCTCTCTCTCTCTCTCATCATCATCATCATCATTATTACTGAGTCTGGTATTCCCTAAATAGCCCAAGAAAACGAGTTTCTCTTTCTACTGACCTTTTTTTTCCCTACCCGTTTGTCTTCTGTAAGTCCTGCCTAACAAAGAATATTTCAAGATTCTCAAGTCACCAACAAGACCATCATGTGGAGTTTTTCTTACCACCGAGATGATATTGTACCGTAACTAGATACGAACATTGTTTTTTAATGACCTCAAAATTTCTGAATCAGCGTCATATGACGCTCTCTCTCTCTCTCTCTCTCTCTCTCTCTCTCTCTCTCTCTCTCCGCATTTAATATAATATTCCTTTTTATTCAGAATGGTTAACTAAAACAGTTCGTTTCATGAAATTCACATAAAAATACATAACATTAAAACAGATAATACTCTAAGGTTGTGCAGTTTTAAATTTGGATTCATGAATATATCTAGCCAGGATGAAAGCAATTTAATTCGCAATGGCTTGCTCACGTCGAAGTATGAAAGTGAATAAGGTTTATCTCAATAACAATGTAAAATTTATATAAGTTTTCAAATATTCATGGCCATGGATAAGCCAGGGTATTATATTGTTTTGATGATATTAATGCAAATATTTTTTTAAGGTTTGAGTTTTGTACTTCTATTTTAGTTTCATATAGGAAAGATAATTTTCAATACAATAAATGTACTAAATATTTACTGAGGGAATTCGAATGAGGAGAATTATTCATGTTAACTCTGACTTCTTGAGTAGGTCTATGTTTTCTTTTCAAAAATGAGCCCCAACCACCTTTTTTTTTTTTTTTCTTCTTTTTTTCAAGCTATAATTCACATTGATTTTATGAAAATATCTTAAAAAGGAGGATAAACACACTTAAACGATCTTTTTTGTAACCAGCTGTATGTATTTTTTTAATAGGAATAGGTGAAGGAAACATAATTGCACAACAAAATGATTTATTCATTTATAACTATGCCTCCAATTTTGTATGATTAAAGTTGAATAATATTAATGATACCTATATTTGAAATTTTTTCATCCTAGTGAGAGTACTTTTAATTGTGATTTGATAATATAAAACGTAATTATAAATGTAATTGAATTCAATTTAAAGCAAATGTAACCACTCCAAGCCTTTGATAGATGAATTATCACAATGATGTGAGATGATATAGTTTATTTTTAATGATGGCTGACAATATTTTTCTTTAAAAAAATATTAATTGTAAGAGATTAGTTATTCCGTTTTTAAAAAGATCAAAATGCTAATTTCTCACCAGAAGTGACGTCAGTTGCGTAATCCCAATCCATCCATATCTATAAACTATTCAAACCCTTTGATAAAGGTTCTGTCAAAAGGTCTAATTGAAAATTTAGGAATGAAAATAATTAAAAAATTTCGGCTCCCTGTCGAACTTTGTTCTGTGAAGGCGGAAATATGACCATGAGTT
>NC_090742.1:89961342-89971342 GCF_036898095.1 Palaemon carinicauda | reverse complement strand
CAGGACATGACAAGTTCACAAGACAGACAATATCACAGAGGAAAAACCAGACATGAATTTTCATGTTCGTTTTAGTGCGAGGGAAGAGCGAAGATACAAGCATAATATATACAAAAGGAATTATGTACAATTGTGTGAAACACGGTTGGTACATGGCTCCCCCCCTAAAAATGACATACTGTACATGTTAAATAGGGCGCCCTGATCTAGAGAGGCGAACTGTAGGCCGGTCATCTGGCAGAAGATAAGCAGGTTTTAGAAGATCAATGGAGACCCAATCTTCTTTGCCCCGAATGTTTAGGAGAATGCTTTCGGACTGCGTCGGATTACAAGGAAAGGGCCCGTGTGAGGGGGCGTTAGTGGTGGCTTGCTGGTGTCGTTGCGCAGGAAGACGTGCGTTGCAGAGTGCAAATCCGTTGGTATGTGATGCTTCGCTGGGGGCTTGTAAGTCTGGCGGCATGGAGTAAATTTTCCCACGATGTGACGTACGCGCTGGGAGATCGTCGGAGGAGGTTGTAGAAGGAAAAAATTCGGCAGGGACGACCAACGGGTCGCCATACACCATTTCGGCTGCCGAGACGTCGAGGGCGTCTTTAGGAGTGGTCCTTAGTCCCAGGAGGACCCAGGGAAGCTGAGTAAACCAGTTGCAATCCTTGCAGCGGGACATCAAAGCTGCTTTGAGGGTGCGATGAAAACGTTCAACCATTCCATTGGCAGCGGGGTTGTAGGCCGTTGTCTGATGTAGGGTGATGCCCAGGAGATTCGCTAATGACGTCCATAATTGAGAGGTGAAAGTGGTTCCCCTGTCACAAGTAATATGCTCAGGGATACCGAATCTTGAAATCCATCCAGAGAGTAAGGCAGATGTACATGAGGCGGACGTTGCAGTTTCCATGGGAATGGCTTCAGGCCAACGAGTGGAGCGGTCGATGACGGTAAACAGGTAACGATGTCCTTGTGATGTGGTTAGGGGGCCTACAACGTCGACGTGAATGTGTGCGAAACGACGCTGAGGTTGAGGAAAGGTGCCCACTCCTGAATCCGTGTGTCGATGTACTTTGGAAGTTTGGCAAGAAGTACAGGCACGGACCCAATCCTTAGCATCCTTAGAAATGCCGTGCCAAATGAACTTTGCCTTCAGCAGCTGTGCAGTAGAACGGCACGAGGGATGTGAAAGGCCGTGGATGAGATCAAACACCTGTCGGCGCATGGGAGCAGGAATCAAAGGTTGCAGTCTACCAGTACTGACGTCACAGAGGAGGGTGGTGTTGGAGTCTTCAAGGGGAAAATCCTCCCAACGGAGGGACGTGCAGGATGTCCTACAAGCTTCATACTCTGGATCCTGTCGTTGGGCTGCAGCCAGGGCGTTGTAATCCAATCCCAGTTGAACGGCAGCCATCGTGTTTCTTGACAGGGCATCGGCAACGGGATTCATTTTCCCAGGGACGTATTGGAGGGTGCAATTGTATTCAGCCACGGCAGAGAGATGTCGGCGTTGACGGGCGGACCAGGCGTCAGACTGTCGAGTGAAGGCGTGCACCAGAGGCATGTGGTCTGTGCGAATGATGAAGGGCGTACCTTCTAAGAAATGGCGAAAGTGACGGACAGCCAAGTGCACCGCCAGCAATTCTCGATCGAAGGTAGAATAACCCGATTCTGCCTTGGACAGTTTTCTGCTGAAGAAGGCCAATGGGCGGGGCGAGCCTTTGACCACCTGCTCGAGTACTGCACCAATAGCGACGTCGCTGGCATCGGTGGAGAGAAGGAGAGGGGCGTGTGGGATAGGAAAAGTGAGAGCCGCAGCAGTTGATAGGGCCTTCTTTGCATTGCAGAAGGCTGCTTCATGAAGGGGACCCCACTTCAGGTCCTTTGGCTTGCCCTTGAGGGAGGCGTAGAGGGGAGATAGAGTGGCGGCAATGGGTGGCAGAAAACGGTGATAATAGTTGATCATGCCCAAGAATTCCTGCAGAGCTTTGACTGTCGAGGGCGGGGGGAAATTTTGAATGGCTGCTACCTTCTCAGGGAGGGGATGGACTCCTTCAGGAGTGATACGGTGCCCTAAGAACGACAATTCGTTGGCGCCAAAGGTACACTTGTCGTACCGGACTACAAGGCCGTTTTGTTGCAGGCGGTCGAGCACGATGCGCAGGTGACGGAGGTGTTCCTCTTTTGAGGAGGAGAACACAAGTATGTCGTCCACATAACATACACTGAAAGGGAGGTCCCCTAAGATGCCATCCATGAGACGTTGAAACGTTTGCCCCAGCATTACAAAGGCCAAAACAGGAGTAATTGAAGGTGTATGTACCAAACGGAGTGGTGATGGCGGTCTTGGGGATGTCTTCTGGGTTCATAGGCACCTGATAATACCCCTTCAAGAGGTTGAGCGTAGAGAAAACATTCGCTTTGTGCAGGTAGGAGGTTACATCGGCAATGTTTGGGAGGGGGGTAGTGATCCGGTTCTGTTTGCATGTTCAGGCGCCTGTAATCCCCGCACGGTTGGAGGGAGCTGTCTTTCTTCAGAACGATGTGTAAGGGTGACGACCATGGGCTGGAGGCCTTTTGGCAAAAGCCCATTTTCTCCATTTCGGGCGAACGTCTGTTTGGCGGCTGCCAATCGTTCCGATGCCAGACGTCTGAATTTTGCGAAGACTGGGGGTCCCGTCGTCTTCATATGGTGATAAATACCGTGCTTGGCAGGAACCGAGGACGTTTGGCGAAGTTCTGGACGGAACACTTCCTGGTACGACGTGAGGAGGTGGGCGTAGGCATCCGTGGGTGCGCTGATGTGGAGAGAGAGGTTAGAGGGGGCGGGTTGAAGAGGTGTCGACAAGTACGAGTCTGCGTTGACCAATCGTCAGTGGGCGACATCGACCAGAAGGTGGAAATGAGAGAGGAAATCCGCACCGAGGATTGGCATTGTGACGTCAGCAACGAGAAACTTCCAATTGAATTTACCGTTTCCGAACGATAATGTGAGGTTCTCGTAACCGTAGGTGGGTATCGCAGATCCGTTCGCATCTACCAAGCGGACGTCGGCAGATGTAGACAGACTACGTTGTGCCTTGAAGAGTTTCCTTGGCAAAAGAGAATGACAAGCACCCGTGTCTACCAAAAATCACACGCCCTTTCCTGCATCCTGTAAAAAGAAAAGATTAGAAACATGGGAGGTCACCGCCACAAGCGATGGCCTACTTACACTTTTTTTGGCCACTGACAATCCTTGGCACATTTCTTCGCGGTTGCCCCGAATCTGAAGTGGTAGTAGCAAAACTGCGGCGGATGGGAGGTAGTAAGTGGCTGTAGAAGTCGTTCGTTGGGGCGCGAGCGATTGGTGGGTGGTGGGCGGCTGTGTCACCGCTTCGGCACATCACAGGGTAGGCGTGTATGTCCTACGGCATTCATGTCAGCTTCGGTTGACGTTGAATTGGCATCCTCGTCGTCAGGGGTGGAGGCGTTGATGGAGGTCTTGAAGTGGCTGTACATAAGGGCGTCGGCTTTGGTCATCAAGTCCTTTATGGGTAAACTATCGACATCGGGTATGGCAGCGCGTACAGGTTCAGGTAAACGGCGTATCCAAAGGGCACGGAGTAGGTTCACCTCACGAGGAGAACCGTCTGCGGCAGGTTGAAGGCGAGCGATACTGGTCATTTCCCTGAGGGCAAGCGAAGGCCTTTGGTCCCCCAATGGTTGTTGCGAGAGCTGAAAAAGCTTTGCTATACGGGCGGCTGGCGACGGCGAGTACTGCTGCAGAAGGTATGATTTGAGGGCGTCATACGCTATTGGGGTGTCTCCTTGTTTACAAAGCCAGTCGGATATTTCTGGGAAGGTGTCCTCGGGTATCGCCGCGAGAACATAATCCGCTTTGGTGGTTGAGCGAGTCACGCCCCTGATACGAAAGTGGACTTCAGCGCGTTGAAACCAAGCAAACGCCTCTCCGGTGGCGAACGGTGAAAGTTTCAATGGGGCGGCCGCGGCACCAACTGATGTAGTCTCTGTCATAGTACCAACGATGGAGGGGCGAGGGAGGTGGGGGTGGAAGGCAGTGGGAGCGAGTCGACTTCCAGGGTCACCAATGTGACAGCGCCGAGTAAGGGTGTGAACTCAAAGGCAGATTGGAAACGACTGAGTTATATTATTGTGGAACACTCTCCTTATATACAAAACCTCAAGGCAACAGGACAGGACAAGTTCACAAGACAGAAAATATCACAGAGGAAAAACCAGACATGAATTTTCATGTTCGTTTTAGTGCGAGGGAAGAGCGAAGATACAAGCATAATATATACAAAAGGAATTATGTACAATTGTGTGAAACACGGTTGGTACAAAAGTGTTTGGCTATCTCCATATGTTTTCTAGCTGTTGTACCAATATCTACAGCAGTACGTTTCGAAAAAGTGGGGATCAGGAAAACATCATTCTGGAGACTCATAAGTGCATATAAATGCAACAGAAAGATGAAGACATCTGTGCTATCACCCACTACAAATTTAGTATTTGCACCTTGCTTTTCTACATGTATTGCCTGGTTGGCAATAATTACATCAGCTTCTTCATTCATTATGGTCAAATCCTTCCTGCGTGTATGTATGCCATCAGGGATTTTATTTCGGACTAGATCTAATCCTGTAATTGCAATTCTATTCTGAGAGATCTGACCTTGGAAGCTTTCAACTAGTTTTTCACAAATGACATCAATAATTTGATCTTCGTTATCCACTACTGTGAGCGATACTGATTCTGATGGACGTGATGATTGTGCAGTGAGATGGAAACGATCACTGCCTTGAACAGATGATCTCTCGCTTCGAGTGCATTTCCTGGGCCTGTATGGATAATATCGGTTAAAAATGAGATGGATGTCACATTCCAGTAGCTTTTTTTGGATGCATGCCTCTACCAAAAGTACAAGGTCCTGACCTCAATCAAGGGATTTCTTTACAGTATTGGATATCATAGGAAGGGCATCACATGGTCCAAGCCTCCAAGGCCTTTATGAAAACAAAATTTGCATTTTGGGAACAGATGATTACCTTCAGCGAACCTATTAAGACGTTTTGCCAAAAGACGTTAGAAAAGTTGAGATAATATGGGAGTTATAGAAATTGGGCGGAAATCAGTTGGACTTGAGCTACCAAAACCACACTTACATAGTGGAATAACATTACGAATTCTCCAACAATGGCTAAAAGCTCCTCTTCTTGCTAATTTGCGTAAATTAACAAATAATTTTGGAGCTAATAAATCTGCAGTCTTTATAAAAAACCAAGGAAAAATATCATTTGGGTCTACTCCTCCATAAGCATCAAGGTCCTTCAATAAAGCTTTAATTTACCGAGATCGAAAAGCTAAACTACTTAGTTTAGCCTCAGGAAAACATGAATGAGAAAGTTCGAGTTTCTTATTACTAAGCTCTCTGTCAAACACATCTGCCAAAAGGTTTGCCCTTTTCTTTGGACAGTGAGTGACAGAGCCATCTGGTTTGAGTAAAGGACAAACTGTTGCATCTACATCAAAGAGTGCAGCTTTAAGGGTAGTCCACATCTTATGCTCCTGGGTTGTACTAGAAAGTCTATCTTTTTCCAAATAAGCACGTCTACAATCATCATTGAACCATGGTTTGTCCTTCACTCGGTAACTTAGTACACGAGAAGGGATACGCCTATCAATTATGTTGACTAGATTGTCATTCAAAGGGACTACAGGATCAATACCACTATACAATTGTGACCAATTAAAGCCCAAATGATCATGCAATATCCCATTCCAGTCTACTTGTGATTTCATATAAATCTTACATGAGTAAGATGCATCAGGGACAGGCTGCTGAATCTTCACTACCAATGAAATCAAGGCATGATCAGATGTCCCAACTGGAGAACCAACCAACCTTACTTGTTATAACGCCAGGGGAATCGGTGTTTAGAATGTCCAAGCATTTACCAGACCTGTGAGTATTTTCACTCATGATTTGCTCACAGCCTGATTCAGAGGCAAACTCTGAAGCTCTCGTGCCATGGCGATCGGTAATAGAAACAAAATTTAACCACTCCCTATGGTGAGCATTGAAATCACCAACAAAGACAAAAGAGGCCTTTCTATTATCTTCTTGTATCTTAGCAATAATGGTAAGAAGACAATCGAAGATAGAATCATCCATATCAGGATTCCGGTAGATCGAAGACAAATAGAAGTTGTTATGACCACCACAAACTTTTATTACCTGAATATCATGACCTCCCCTAGCCCTAAGGATGGTATCGCGTTTCAACATTGTTGGCTTCTTAAAACCAATTATTAGAAGCTCAGATGATTGAATCATATTAGAAACCAAAGTTTCTTAGCAACTGTAAGGTTTTGAATATTTGCATGAAGAACAAAAATATTGGAATACAGTAGACGACGTTGACGAAATCCTGCACATACTGGTCCCAGATTTTCCTCAATGTCACCAGAGAGCATAAGGATTAATAGTAATAAAAAGATACATCATACTTAACTAAATTAACAAGAGTGATAACAAAAACAATATGATTTCAGAAAATATAAATAAAATGATTGATCAAACCATAGGTTATAGAAAAAAAGTCTGATAAACTGGTCAACATGGAGGAGCCGATACACCATGCAAGGCTAAATGCCCTTCAGGATAGCCACTTCAACTGATGGGAGGACAGTAAGGATGGTTTTGAGAAGAAATAGGATCAGATAAGAAAAAGACAAACTCTTGATTAACCAAAAGGCATCCATGGCCCTTTAATTAAGCCTGCCTAACACACCATTAAGAAAACAAGAGGGGAAAAAAATAGAATAATTTGCTCGAGTGTACCCTCAAGTAAGAGAACTCTAACCCAAGACAGTGGAAGACCATGGTACAGAGGCTATGGAAGAAACCTTCTGCAGGTACATTAAAATTCAATATAAAATATCTCGAAAATATCAAAGAAATCTCCCTTCGACCTCACAGCTCTTCGTCCCTCCAAAAGTTTCGTGCATAAAAGATCCAAGTTTTCCGACCCGGAAATACCTGAAAGGTAACGCTCCGGACAAACTCGTTCTCTAACAGTTATTACAAGGATTCCTTCGTGTCTAGGATGTTATGCTTCTGTTATATATATATATATATATATATGTATATGAATATATAAATATATATATATATATATATATATTCATATACATATATATATATATATATATATATTTATATATTCATATATGTATATATATATATATATATATAACAGAAGCATAACATCCTAGACACGAAGGAATCCTTGTAATAACTGTTAGAGAACGAGTTTGTCCGGAACGTTACCTTTCAGGTATTTCCGGGTCGGAAAACTTGGATCTTTTATGCACGAAACTTTTGGAGGGACGAAGAGCTGTGAGGTCGAAGGGAGATTTCTTTGATATTTTCGAGATATTTTATATTGAATATATATATATATATATATATATGTATATATATATATATATATATATATATATACCGTATTTCCCGTTTGATAAGACGCTACAAGTGGTAAGACGCACCTTTTAATTAGGAAAGCAGTTTTAGAAAAAAAAATTAAGATTTTAAAAACTTCTTAGCAGAAATCCATGGTCAGCGACTCTTGTGTGATTATTTTCTGGCACAGTATTTTTTTTTATTTCGGGTGTATTATGAAATGTTCAAGTTAATATTTATTAGCTAAATGCCGATTATCCCAATTCTATTACATATTCTTATAAGGAACAACTAAATCAGTCGTAGTTTCCCCCACAACTACACGTTTACCCATGTGCTTGAAGTTTCATGTGTTGTTTACATGAAAGCAGCGTTGCTAAAGGTTCTTCATAAAATTTTGGTAAAGATGCAAAATTCTCGTGATATTTCCAAAATTCCTCATATACCCTATAAATATTCACACAAAATGTAGTTATTGATAATAGAAATCTATAAATTATTTTAGGTGGAATACTTTCGCTACTGTTTATGTGATTCTGGGTCTAGTTACTTTTCTGCTAACTTGGTAATACTGCGTTCAACTAACAGAAGTTTTTATTCAAAGGACGTATTCAGCAACTGTCTGTTTGTATTATTTCGGAACTCGGGCAACAAAGTCATTATCAATATATTGCTTTATTACAATATATCAACAAAATATGAGAAAATAGTTATATACTTAATAAAGAACTATGTCATAGTGTCATGTCGTCTGCTACGAGACCACTAGTTGGCATGTTTACGTGTGGAAGGAGGGTTAGCGATTCATCAGCTGATTACCAAAAAGAAAAAAATAGTAATTTGCTACTGTACTTCATTAAATGAAGTGCAATATAAAAATTAATTAATTTATATTATTTTTATGATAATTGTAGGTTTATATTCTATCTCGTGAGTTTGAGTGCCTTTAAGTCAATAGTTTGGTGTTGGAGGTGTGTCAAACTCCCCTCTACAACTTTTTCTTAATGTTAAGACGCAGGGTGATTTTGGGGGTAATTTTTCGTGAAAAAGGTGCGTCTTATGACACGGGAAATACGGTATATATATATATATATATATATACACATATATATATATATATATATATGTGTGTGTGTGTGTGTGGGTATGTGTGTATGTTCATTTTTATATATATATATATATATATATATTTATTTATATATGTATATAAATATATATATATATATATATATACATATATATATATATATATATATATGTATATATATATATATATATATGTATATATATACATAAACATATATATATATATATATATATATATAAAGTAACGAAATTACCTCTACATAATAAGGATTTTCCCTACATGAGCAACATTTATCATTGCCAGGAAAGAGGAAATTAAACAACAGTGAAGTGATGTGTTTTTGCTGCCTACATGCAAGGATCATGTAACTGTTTGTTAAATAGAGCAGCAATTGTTCCGGGCTGAAAGATGAGCAGCCATTAGTTTCATTCGTCAGAATTATAAGAACTAAATTGATGGAAACTAACCGATGTTTTTGCTGGACAACGATTTATTGCCTTCATAAATTGCTTTAGTTATGGAGCTTCTTTTAAAATAGATGGGTTACTTGATGACAGAGAGAGAGAGAGAGAGAGAGAGAGAGAGAGAGAGAGAGAGATGGAACATTTAGCTGTTAACTGCAAACGGACTACAATGAAAACCTCCAATATATTGCCAAATATTTGATTTGTTTCACATATTTTATTTAAAGAGGAGTTTTGGGGAAATTTTGATAAAACTCAAGAGACCCTGTATGAAGAGGGTAAATGTAATAGACAGAACGTTTAATGAGCATGTTTATATGCACAATAAAGCGTAAAAAAAATTATATACCTAGTTACATATATTAACAACTAATTAATTCAGATAAATATTCAAAATTTGCAAGTGGTCCTCATTCAACTGAAAACTCGATATGAAATAATGAATTCCTCTCCTAAATTCAGTTGTACAACGATCAATCCATAAAAAATACAGCAAGAAAATCGTCAGCAAAATAATAGAGATTTTGTCTCCCAAAATACAAATGTATTTCATTGTTTCTAATTCACTTTTTTTTGCCCTCACACAAAATATTAAAAACAATTCTATTCACCAAAAAACTGGTGAGGCCAAATTGGGAAATCAATCTCATCTACAGCAGCGTTTCCTTTGATGTATCTGTTTTGGCAAAAGAATACCTTAAATGGCATCTGGAAAAGAAAGTCGAAAAATACCCCCTGACTGTTAACTTACTTCGATGGATTGAATAATTATTCTGAAATGAATTAGGTTTAATCGGACTGTGGTCGCCTACTAATCCTCACACAGGATGGGCAATGATACACCACATTACCTCATGTTTAAACCTATTGTGAGATGCCTCTCGCACTATACACTTACAGTTAGTTGTAAGTTCAAAAAATGCTAGTTCCTGTCCCACCAGATAGCGGCGCTAACCTTAGACCTAAATTCATATTCATTGACTGAAGTTAACTCTT
>NC_090742.1:89954466-89956966 GCF_036898095.1 Palaemon carinicauda | reverse complement strand
ATTAGCGCACCCACGGATGCCTACGCCCACCTCCTCACGTCGTACTTAGAAGTTTTCCGTCCAGAACTTCGCCAAACGCCCACGGTTCCTGCCAAGCACGGTATTTATCACCATATCAAGACGACGGGACCCCCAGTCTTCACAAAATTCAGACGTCTGGCACCGGAACGATTGGCAGCCGCCAAACAGACGTTCGCCGAAATGGAGGAAATGGGCCTTGTCCAAAAGGCCTCCAGCCCATGGTCGTCACCCTTACACATCGTTCTGAAGAAAGACGGCTCCCTCCGTCCGTGCGGGGATTACAGGCGCCTGAACATGCAAACAGAACCGGATCACTACCCCCTCCCAAACATTGCCGACGTGACCTCCTACCTGCACAAAGCAAAGGTTTTCTCTACGCTCGATCTCCTGAAGGGGTATTATCAGGTGCCTATGAACCCAGAAGACATCCCTAAGACTGCCATCCCCACTCCGTTTGGTACATACACCTTCAATTACTCTTGTTTTGGCCTTCGTAATGCTGGGTACCACGTTTCAACGTCTCATGGATGGCATCTTAGGGGACTTCCCTTTCTGTGTATGTTATGTGGACGACATAATTTTGTTCTCCTCCTCAAAAGAGGAACACCTCCGTCACCTGCGCATCGTGCTCGACCGCCTGCAACAAAACGGCCTTGTAGTCCGGTACGACAAGTGTACCTTTGGCGCCAACGAAGTGTCGTTCTTAGGGCACCGCATCACTCCTGAAGTTGTCCACCCCCTCCCTGAGAAGGTAGCAGCCGTTCAGAACTTCCCCGTGCCCTCGACCGTCAAAGCTCTGCAGGAATTCTTGGGCATGATCAACTATTATCACTGTTTTCTGCCAGCCATTGCCGCCACTCTTGCTCCCCTCTACGCCTCCCTCAAGGGCAAGCCGAAGGACCTGAAGTGGGGTCCCCTTCAAGAAGCAGCCTTCTGCAATGCAAAAAAGGCCCTATCAACTGCTGCGACTCTCACTTTTCCTATCCCACACGCCCCTCTCATTCTCTCCACCGATGCCAGCGACGTCGCTATTGGTGCAGTACTCGAGCAAGTGGTCAAAGGCTCGCCCCGCCCATTGGCCTTCTTCAGCAGAAAATTGGCCAAGGCAGAATCGGGTTATTCTACCTTCGATCGAGAATTGCTGGCGGTGCACTTGGCTGTCCGTCACTTTCGCCATTTCTTAGAAGGAACGCCCTTCGTCGTCATTCGCACAGACCACATGCCTCTGGTGCACGCCTTCACTCGACAGTCTGACGCCTGGTCCGCCCGTCAACGCCGACATCTCTCCACCGTGGCTGAATACAATTGCACCCTCCAATACGTCCCTGGGAAAATGAATCCCGTTGCCGATGCCCTGTCAAGAAACACGTTGACTGCCGTTCAACTGGGATTGGATTACAACGCCCATGCGCCGACAGGTGTTTGATTTCATTCACGGCCTTTCACATCCCTAGTGCCGTTCTACTGCACAGCTGCTGAAGGCAAAGTTCATTTGGCACGGCATTTCTAAGGATGCTAAGGATTGGGTCCGCACCTGTACTTCTTGCCAAATTTCCAAAGTACATCAACACACGGATTCAGGAGTGGGCACCTTTCCTCAACCTCAGCGTCGTTTCGCACACATTCACGTCGACGTTGTAGGCCCCCTACCCACATCACAAGGACATCGTTACCTGTTTACCGTCATCGACCGCTCCACTTGCTGGCCTGAAGCCATTCCCATGGAAACTGCAACGTCCGCCTCATGTACATCTGCCTTACTCTCTGGATGGATTTCAAGATTCGGTATCCCTGAGCATATTACTTCTGACAGGGGAACCACTTTCACCTCTCAATTGTGGACGTCATTACCGAATCTCCTGGGCATCACCCTACATCAGACAACGGCCTACAACCCCGCTGTCAATGGAATGGTTGAACGTTTTCATCGCACCCTCAAAGCAGCTTTGATGTCCCGCTGCAAGGATTCCAACTGGTTTACTCAGCTTCCCTGGGTCCTCCTGGGACTAAGGACCACTCCTAAAGACGCCCTCGATATCTCTGCAGCTGAAATGGTCGTCCCTGCCGAATTTTTTCCTTCTACAACCTCCTCCGACGATCTCCAGCGCATACGTCACGTCGTGGGAAAAATTACTCCGTGCGGCCAGACTTACAAGCCCCCAGCGAAGCATCACATACCAACGGACTTGCACTCTGCAACGCACGTCTTCCTGCGCAACGACACCAGCAAGCCACCACTAACGCCCCCTTACATGGGCCCTTTCCTTGTGATCCGACCCAGTCCGAAAGCATTCCTCCTAAACATTCGGGGCAAAGAAGACTGGGTCTCCATTGATTGTCTAAAACCTGCTTATCTTCTGCCAGATGACCCGCCTACAGTTCGCCTCTCTAGATCAGGGCGCCCTATTTAACATGTTCAGTAGGTCATTTTTAGAGGGAGAGCCATGTACCAACCGTGTGTCACACAATTGTACATAAT